>NW_015554402.1:0-9847 GCF_001515605.1 Sinocyclocheilus anshuiensis
ATTTTTAGTGCTATCGTATAACTTCAAATATTATTCATTGTGCATCGGTAGTTTTAAATGATTTTATTTTCATTTGCGTCATATCATAGTCATCCAAATCAGCAGGACTGGTTGCATTAATTGGAAGAGAAAATAACCAGAAAGCTTTTTCATATTATATTTATTATGTTTTTAAGGTCCTTAATAGTATTATAAAATACTGTAAAAATCAATTTCTGAAGTTCTCTTACTATGATAATATTATTTGATGTCTTTTTAAGAATAATGCAAACTCTACACCCATTTGATTAACCTTTTGATTTACAAACACGATTCTACGCAGCCATGATGTTGTAATTGATGCAGTATGTGGTCTGGCATTGTCATGTTGGAAAATGCAAGGTCTTCCCTGAAAGAGACGACGTCTGGATGGGAGCATATGTTGTTCTAGAACTTGGATATACCTTTCAGCATTGATGGTGCCTTTCCAGATGTGTAAGCTGCCCATGCCACACGCACTCATGCAACCCCATACCATCAGAGATGCAGGCTTCTGAACTGAGCGCTGATAACAACTTGGGTTGTCCTTGTCCTCTTTAGTCCGGATGACATGGCGTCCCAGTTTTCCAAAAAGAACTTCAAATTTTGATTCGTCTGACCACAGAACAGTTTTCCACTTTGCCACAGTCCATTTTAAATGAGCCTTGGCCCAGAGAAAACGCCTGCGCTTCTGGATCATGTTTAGATATGGCTTCTTTTTTGACCTATAGAGTTTTAGCCGGCAACGGCGAATGGCACGGTGGATTGTGTTCACCGACAATGTTTTCTGGAAGTATTCCTGAGCCCATGTTGTGATTTCCATTACAGTAGCATTCCTGTATGTGATGCAGTGCCGTCTAAGGGCCCGAAGATCACGGGCATCCAGTATGGTTTTCCGGCCTTGACCCTTACGCACAGAGATTGTTCCAGATTCTCTGAATCTTTGGATGATATTATGCACTGTAGATGATGATAACTTCAAACTCTTTGCAATTTTTCTCTGAGAAACTCCTTTCTGATAATGCTCCACTATTTTTCGCCGCAGCATTGGGGGAATTGGTGATCCTCTGCCCATCTTGACTTCTGAGAGACACTGCCACTCTTAGAGGCTCTTTTTATACCCAATCATGTTGCCAATTGACCTAATAAGTTGCAAATTGGTCCTCCAGCTGTTCCTTATATGTACATTTAACTTTTCCGGCCTCTTATTGCTACCTGTCCCAACTTTTTTGGAATGTGTAGCTCTCATGAAATCCAAAATGAGCCAATATTTGGCATGACATTTCAAAATGTCTCACTTTCAACATTTGATATGTTATCTATATTCTATTGTGAATAAAATATAAGTTTATGAGATTTGTAAATTATTCCATTCCTTTTTTACTCACAATTTGTAACAGTGTCCCAACTTTTTTGGAATCGGGTTTGTAAATTGTTACTAATATAAGTTAATGTATTTTATTTATGTAATACTACCAATGTTATGTGAACTTACGTTTAGTTTTTTTACTATGTAAATAACACACATACCGTACACACAAATAACATCACAAAAGCCATAATTATTTGTATTATTTGAACTTTTTTGGAAACTCCATAGATCTAAAACGATGTATTTACAGCTTGTCCGCGGAGAGCTTTTATGTGAAGGCTGTATGGCTCTGTAAACATGAAACTCATTATTTCTCATAGTTTATTGCAGAGTATAAAGGAAATACTCATAGATACACTGCTAAAAGGTTAAATAATCGATATGATTTAAATTAAATTAACCACTGTCCACTGTCATCACTGTCCAGTTCCATGTAGGGCAGCAATACTAATCACAGTGAAATACAGAGAATACGATTTATGAGTTATGACACATAAATTCTACAATGAGGCCCCCTTTTCTAAGTTTACCTTTTAAAACAGATAAAACCATAGTGATATGCAACCAAAACCCATCTGATATTTAAGGCTTAAAATTGAATACCTGTATAATTTTGTATGTTTTTTTAAATAATGTGTAGTATTATATTATTATAATAGTTAATATAAGTAAAATATTGTCACATGTATTCTGCTTAACATTTCTATGGTAAATATGCAGCATGCTCTTAAGACTGTATTTCAGAACTCTGTTATGTGTCAGTAAATAGGAATTCAGATATCTCCGATGAAACAAACAGGTTTGTCAGTCCTGTCAATCAAGCCATTGGCCCTGAACTCATGACCTTAGCAACTGACCTAATAAAACATTTTTATGTTGAGATTCTGTAAAGATTTGACTTCCTTATGAGAAAGGATGCATAGCAGCTATTTCTCCAATTCTTGAGCTGCTCGTCCTGAGCTTGCTTCCTGTATTCTACTGTCCTGCATCTCACTGTAACAGGTATCGATGCAGCTACAGATGGGTCGTATACAAGGTCCATATCTAACTCCACCCTCAACTACAGGTGCATCTCAATAAATTAGAATATCGTGGAAAAGTTCATTTCAGTAATTCAACTCAAATTGAAGGTCACTGCTTCTTGCGGCATAAGCTCCTCCCACTTTGAGGTCTGCAGGCTACAGTGCTACATACTTTGAAAGATGAAGCGGTGTACACCGGGGGTCAAGGTAAATGGTTGATGCTGTAATTACGGAGTTTCGTTTTTTTTTTTCTTTTGCAAGCAATATTCAGTGTCCTCCACTAATACACTAGTACAGTTAGCAAATATGAGCCCAACGGACTGTGAAAAATGTCTTTACGGTTTATCCTGTTTTTTATTTAAAATAGTCACAAAAATCACACCCTCAATCACAGGTAAATAAATGAAAATAACTTAAAAACTATATTTTAAAAATATATATTTGTGCTACAATTATTGGCACTCCTTCGTTTAATAATTTGTTGAACCTCTTTTTGTAAAGATAACGGTGTCGAGTCTTCTTGAACATATGGCAAGGGAACCCATCATTCCTCCATACAGAATCTCAATCACTAAACGAACCATTTTGCTTATATTAATAAAGGATCCCAATATTGGCGGAGGGCTCTGCAGAAAAATGAGTTTTTCCCCTCCTCATGTATTTAGGGAGCTGTCTTGCATTAGTAGCGAAAAGATTAAACATTTGCATGTTATTGCGTTGCAAGCACTGTGCACTCGAATCTTGCAATTAATATGATTTGTGCGGTTTTATATTAAGCCGCTTTCAGTATGTTTTGTCCACAAGCCTAACTGCTCTTGGGTATTGAGACAAATAAATGACCATTACAGCCTGATTTGCTGGTGTATACGGCAGAAGCACATTCAATTTAAATCTGTCTTAAGCGATGTTTGTGTTCCTATTGCGGAGATATAGCTTAAAAAATCCCACACCTTGACATCAATTAAGATATTTTTCACAAAACAGATATCTCACAAGTCATTCTTTATATGTAAAAAGGAAACCCCACCCTTTACAAAACCAAACACTTCCCATCATCACATACATGTTCATTCACTCCAACAAAACACTGTAAACACAGTGAGAGAAAATATTAAAATTTCAGACATTAAGGCCGTTTCCTCTCACTCAACATATTGTACACTGTATACATTTAATTTGACATGCTACAGTAAAATGAAGTTGAATATAACCATTTTCACGTCTCTTTCGTTTTGCTGAAGAACAAAAAAGTTGAGAAATGTTCAGAGAACATGGTCTACATTACGAGTGGCTTTACTGAAAGTGTCTCTACTGAACCTCCTGATACAGGACCAAAAACAAACAACTGATAGTACAGTTCAACTTAAATTCACAGTATTATCTTGACTGAAATCAAAGCGGATTCAAGAAAAATAAACAGTGAGAATTAAAAACAAAAAAGATGCAATGAACTTGTATTCTAGAAAGGTCTGATACAGTGAGATGCTAAAAAAGAGAGGTACAAGAGACAGCAAAGCAAACATCTTATGTCCTCAAGTGTGTCCAGGTTAACTGTGACGTAAGTGCACGTATAGCATTAGCAAAGGCTGCTCCTTTGAGACAGTTCTCTCAACCAATATGTGAAAATGGTGACATCATAACTTGAAGCCAAGAGACAAGCAGTCTTTCTCTGCCGATGCAGCATATAAATGTTCTCGTCTTTCCCAGGTTTGATTCCTTAAAGGGAGCGCTTGTTTCATCTTCACAAGTGAGAAAATCCTGAGTCTATATGTCTGAGCAGCAATTCTGATGTTAAGCTCCAGGCTTTTTGTAATCGCATATATTAACTTTATATATAATTTTTTTCATGATCAAAGTTCATTTATGTACAGTGTACTAAAAAATCCATAACCTTAAAAATAAAGAAAAACAAAAGACAAAATAAAGCAACTTTAAAATTCATCTCGTGATAAAAATACAGTATGTTCTAAATGTTAAGCACCATGTCAGGAACTGTAGCTGTAGATTTTGTCTTTCACATGCTTGCATGGGTGATTTTCAGAGTCTTTATATAAGGAGAGAGGGAACGAGACAATTAGAGCTGAGCTTATTTTGTTTAAAAAATAAATAAATAAAAACTACTAAACTAAATTTCTTACCTTAGGTGTGATCAAGAAATCAGTTTCCCTTTAGTGAGGATGAGTGATTTTCTGTGAAAACCAGAGATCAGTCAGAGAGAGTTGTGCAACTACAACAACCATTAAAAAAACCTACAAAATGAGTAGGTTTATTTTTAATTACATATAATATTTTACAAATATTTAAACTTCAACATTTGTAAACATAACGTTTTTCTGAAAAATGTGGCTACTTTAGCTTAGAATCCTGTATTTTTGTGGTTGAGTTATAAAATGTAGAGAGAGTCTACTCACTTCAACATCTGAAAGGGTCCTGTGATAGACACCGTCCACATCTCCATTTCCATTTGAGAGTGTCTTTGTGCTGTTGACAGTGGTAGAGTGGTCAAAATATTTGTATTTCATGTCTTTCTCCATCCCAGTATGACAAAGATCAAGTTCATTTCCACTGTAACAGCTCAGGCCATTAGCTGGAGAAAAAAAAAAAAAAACATTTACACAAAATACATTAGTTAATTTTTTCCCCAAATGGCATTTACGTGTGAATGTATAATACTGTGCCAGGATCAAATGTATGATTGTGGATGCAAGCAAGCCTGGGGAGGTTTTGAGTAGAATCCAGATTGTAAATCTGTTGTCAATTACTGGCAAACCAGTTATGTATCAGAACATAACATCAGCTTACGGGAACATTTCAGTGTTAGCACTGCTATCTGAAAGAGACTACTAAGCTTTGACCCATGCAATGTCAAAAGTCACAAAGATAAACCATATCACTCAAAAGGCCCTGTTTATATCTTGTATATGAAACACAAATATTTTTTTTCTGTCACACAATGGAAAGAGACAGTATGGGTTATTTGTAATATTTAAATGTCAATATTTCATTCAAAAAGCACCTCAACGCCCAATTATCATTACTGCAAAATAATGCAAACTGTAAATGTTTGCATATTACTTCATATGTATACATATTTAAATTGCATTTGGTAGTGCTTATTGGAAAAAAAGTTATGGAAATGATCATTTTGGGGGGAAATGTGCTTAGCTGTCATGAAAATATCCCCACAATGCAAATTTTAATGTTAAAAATATGCTTGCTTTCTTTTTCCCATTTGATTTAAGTGTGAAAAGTGACCTAGACGAGTTCAAATGTGCAAAACAAAAGTATGCTACTGCCTGAAGCATGCATTGCTTCCACTTTGTGCTGTTCAAAAAGACATCAAGTCTAACACCGTGTCTACACACGACACGACAAAATACTATAGAACCCATTATAATTAGTGATGCTGTCTACAATGGATGCGGTGCGGCGCGACAAATCCCCAACAGTAAACTGTTGCCTCATTCTATTTATGACGTACTGCCACAAAATTCAAATGATCTGCAACGGTCGCATTGCGTCCAGTGTAGACAGACTTTAGCTGTTGCGGCGTAAGCTATTAACAATTAAGCACCTTTGTGTCCATTGAGCTGTTGCTGGTCCTCCATATGGTCTCGGTGGACATTGTGACGAGACTCAGAGATGTGGTGCTGACTTCCTCTCTCTGTACCATTCCTAGCTCTAGAATCATGCTCTTCCCGCCTCGGAGTGACGTCTCTCCTAGTGTGAGGCCTTTCCTCATCCTCTCTCCCCTTCTTTTTCTTTTTTTTCTTCTTCTTATGTCTCTTCGAGCTGCTATCCTCATTGCCCTCAGATGGGTCCTTCTCTGAGTGCCTATAAGTGGAAAGTCACAATGATTTTCAATGGTTTTAAATTCTCACCCAGTCAAATATTAAATGGTCAATGACAAATCAAATTGTCAAAGCTTTAAATGTTTTTCAAATATTAAAATGCAGTGAAGAAGTTGTTTTAATATTTTAATAAAAATAATAAAAATAATTGGCAGAATAAATAAATAAGAAATTATAACACCACTTAAAGGGTTAGTTCACCCAAAAATGAAAATTAGCCCATAAATTACTCACCCTCAAGTCATCCTAGGTGTATATGACTTTCTTCTTTCAGACGAATCCAGTCGGAGTTATATTAAAAATTGTCTTTGATCTTTCAAGCTGTTTAATGCCACTCAGCGGGTGTTGCATGCATCAGTCCAAAAGAAGTTAAATAAAAAGCGCCCATCCATTTAATAAAAAAAAGCATCTCACATGGCTCTGGGGGGTGAACAAAGGCCTCCTGTAGCGAATCGATGCATTTTTGTAAGAAAAATATCCATATTCAAAACGTAATAATCACTTTAATGTAGCTTGCGCCAACAGTTGTACATGGAAGCAACTCCAGGCGGATGACGTATGAGGTCACCGTTGCGTATGTGCCGGTGAGTCTCGTGAAAACCAACGTTTGTTTACAGGATCAGGGTGAGTAATTTATGGGCTAATTTTCATTTTTGGGTGTACTAACCCTTTAAGATTTTCTTTGCAAGAATTTAGTTTATGCTTTTCATATTTTATTATTATTATTATTAATTATAATTATTATTAGTGCATTTGATACGTTTGAATAAATCTTTAAATCCAGAGCAAAAGAAAGCAGTAGGCAAAGTATGCTACTAAAAAAAATGACTCACCTGTGCTTTTCTTTGTTTCTCTTTTTCTTTTTGGATTTCTTCACTCGGCACTCATCAGAGCTTTGTCTTGCATCAGCCGATGGACCGCGTTTCCGTTTGTAATGTCCAGGCAGTGGGCTTATAGAATGTGGAGATGAGGGTCTCACTTTAGCACCGTTCACTGTTTGTAATGTCCAGGCAGTGGGCTGATAGAATGTGGAGATGAGGGTCTCACTTTAGCACCGTTCACTGTATGGGACGTCCTTCCACAGCCACCATCCACCCCACGATGGCTGTGACTGGAATATCCATCCCGGTTATGGTGTCCAGAAGGACGATAAGCATCACTCACAAATCTCCTATCCCTACTCTGGTCACGTTCCTCTCTGGGTCTTCTTTGGGAATGGCGGTGCTCTCGACGGTGGTGTGAGAATCTGTCCCAGTGTCTCTCCCCTTCACGATCTCTGTGATGCCGGTCTCTACTGGTGGAACGCTCTCTAAAGGGATGACTCTCTCGATAGCTATGACCATAGCGGCTCCGGCTTCTTTCGTTGTATTCCCTATAGTGCTTGTATCGGTCCCTGTCTTTCACAGTTGAAAAAAAGTCTGGCCACTCTAAAACCCTATTCCGGTCCTCACTCCGTCCATCTCCAGAGCCAAACTTGCCTAAGTGTGATGGCTTTGACTCTTTGCTTTCTCCTTCACTGCACCTGAACTCCTCCTTTAACCTGCGTGGACTTATGTGACCATCACCAACATGACTGTTGTTGCCCTGAAAATCTGACATGCCAGCCACTGCATGGGTGTCATGGCTCTGAATCGACTCAGCTTTTGAAGCTGTCTGGGCATGAAGGTCAGTGTCCGTAGTCTTTGAGACCAATGAGGCATTAGATGAAGACGCAGACTGTACCTGTGAAGCAGACTGAGATGAAGAGTCTGAAGAGGGGTTTATCCTTTTTCTTGAAGGTGAGAAACATGGCTGGCCATCAGTACTTGTTGGTTTGGAGCTGTTGAATGGATAAATGAATGAATTAATGAAAAAAAAAAAAAATGTAAGATGAAAAACTTTAAATTAGAAATGCTGCCTTGGCAACTACCAGAAAAAACAGCTTAAATTGAAGTACTAAAATTACTAAAACTGAAGTAAAAACTAAACAGAAACATAAAAAAACAACATAAAAAACCCTACAATTAAAATGAGAACTGATAACAAAAATAAAAGCTAATTCAAAGTATTAATAAATACTATAATAGTAAATATTTCTAAAATAACACTTGCTACAAGTAAATTTAGGCATCACAACAGCGTACATTATGAAAAATGGATATTCACTAAGAGATCAAATGACAGTTTAATAATAAAAAAAACGCTGTGTTTGAGCGTCCCACCTTGACTGACTGTATCCAGACTTTAAGCTGAATTGCAAGTCTGAACTATTAGACGAATTAGCAATCTGTGATGAAGAATGTGGTGCACCCACAACCTGAAAAAAAGAAGAAGAACAAAACGTCAAGAGGAAAATAAGAAACAAGAGACCAAAAAATGCAGATGAGCTGAAGGCCACTGTCAAAGAAACATGGGCTTCCATACCACCTCAGCAGTGCCACAAACTGATCACCTCCATGCCACGCCGAATTGAGGCAAGTAAAAGGAGCCCCTACCAAGTATTGAGTACATGTCCAGTAAATGAACATACTTTCCAGAAGGCCAACAATTCACTAAAAATGTTTTTTTTATTGGTCTTATGAAGTATTCTAATTTGTTGAGATAGTGAATTGGTGGGTTTTTGTTAAATGGGAGCCAAAATCATCACAATTAAAAGAACCAAAGACTTAAACTACTTCAGTCTGTGTGCATTGAATTTATTTAATACACGAGTTTCACAATTTGAGTTGAATTACTGAAATACATTAACTTTTCCACGACATTCTAATTTATTGAGATGCGGCTGTATATTAGGGGATGTGCATCTCGTGACTGAGGCCGATATGACACGCATCTCGATGCATAGCCAACGATACAATACATTAAAGATACATATGAAGCAGCTACCGATGCGATGCAATACGATTCACCCCTGTTACGATGCAGTGCGATCCGATTTCGATTCGATTCGATTCAACACAATGCGATTCGATGCAATATGATGCAATGGAGAAAATATGATCACTTTTAATGCCTCAAGGCCTGTTTCATAAAACAAGTTAACCAAATAAGCCAGGCTTATTTCAGTTAGTCTGACTCATTGTCAAATGATTTGGTTCCATTAAGCAAATTTAACTTAGATCAACTTCAGTCACCGTGGCAACTTATGCTGGGAAAGCAACCTGGTCTAAAGCAGGTTAACTATCAGACTAAGCGGAGTTCCTCTAACACTGACCAATAGGAACGCTATTATTTTACTTTTTTTTTTTTACAGTTTCTAGCCAAGCAGAAAGGCTCTCTCTGGTTTTATGACAGCTGTACCTTTGCAGAACAGATAGCAGAACATTACAATCTAAAATTGCTCTTTAAAGCATTAAAATAACTAAATTAAAAGTTAAAATCACTGAATTAAAATGAAAATAAATAATAAAGAAAATTACTTCTAAACTGCTATAAGAAGCACACATTAACTCATTTGAGCTTAGCAATTAGTACTGAACTAGCTTACATTTGATTGACCCATTACAATAGTCCCTTTACAGTTACTGCAATCATAAAAATACACTTATAAGAAGGTTTAAAATACTACAAAAGGCACATTTAATGTCTAACAACAAATATTTTAG
>NW_015554402.1:9869-10460 GCF_001515605.1 Sinocyclocheilus anshuiensis
GGTTTTATGACAGCTGTAGGCTACCTTTGCAGAACATATAGCAGAACAGAATATTACAATCAAAAATTGCTCTTTAACGCATTAAAATAACTAAATTAAAATGAAAATAAATAATAAAGAAAATTACTTCTAAACTGCTATAAGAAGCACACATTAACTCATTTGAGCTTAGTAATTAGTACTGAACTAGCTTACATTTGATTGACCCATTACAATAGTCCCTTTACAGTTATTGCAATCATAAAAATACACTTATAAGAAGGTTTAAAATACTACAAAAGGCACATTTAATGTCTAACAACAAATATTTTAGAAAAATTTATATTTTACATTTGTACGAATGTACGATTGCGCACCGTCTGTTTAGCGTTCATGCGCGCAGCAGCGCTCGTTCACTCGCGTCAGCCTCGCCCACTCCTGACAGCGAAATGGATATATTTGCATGACTTTCTAACATTTTCAGATGAAAAAATATACCTGTGACACGTCAGTTATGCACTGAGGAAAACACAACGTCTCAAATGCATTAAACAGCACAGATATATTCGCTGTTTGTCATGGTGGATCGATTTGATCCATGATCGACATTAA
>NW_015554402.1:11315-13794 GCF_001515605.1 Sinocyclocheilus anshuiensis
TAAATCGGTTTTTACCGATGCAAATATGTTAGAAACGATGCATCGCGATACAAATGCCGACTTAGCCGATACACACTTTTTAAACCGATGCATCGCATCGTTACGTTTTTATGCCGATGCACCGAGCGAATCGGGGAATCTTCCCATCCCAAGAATCCTGAGAAAAAATTTTTTATCATGGTTTCCATAAAAATATTAAGCAGCACAACTGTTTTTAACATTGATAATAATAATGAAAATGTTTCTTGGAAACCAAATCAGTATATCAGAAAGATTTCTAAAGGTGATGCTGAAAATTCAGCTTTGCCATCAGAGGAATAAATTACATTTTAAAATAATAAGAGACTTCTTTGAAAATAAAAAAAAAATCTTAATGATCTCAAACTTTAGTAACAGAGTAACATTAGTACATATTAGAGCCCGACCGATATATCGTTTTGCCGATATTACCGGCCGATATAAGCCTGTCACAGATCGGTATCGGCGAATATGATTTTTTTTTTACAGAACATATAACGCAGATGAAATGCTTCTAAATGGTGTAAGTTTGTCCAGCAGAGCGCGCTCCATTGTTTGCTACTGGCGACTCAGGTCAGTGTAGTGTAGAGATGTGCAGATGAGCTCAAACTTCACTCGAGTCCGCTACTTCAAATAAATTATCCGCCCACCACCAAACACACCTATATTTGATCATCACATTACAATGATTCTAATTCTTAGTTTTGCATGATGATATGATGAATGGTGCATCACGGCACGCTTCTGCGGCGTATACGGCTCCACGGCCACCGGAGCTGATCGCGGCCACTCAGTAGGCCTACTGTTATACACTGAACAAAATTATAAACGCAACACTTTTGTTTTTGCCCCCATTTTTCTTGAGCTGAACTCAAAGATCTAAAACTTTTTCCATGTACACAAAAGGCCTATTTCTCTCAAATATTGTTCTCAAATCTGTCTAAATCTGTGTTAGTGAGCACTTCTCCTTTGCCGAGATAATCCATCCACCTCACAGGTGTGGCATATCAAGATGCTGATTAGACAGCATGATTATTGCACAGGTGTATATCGCCCATTATTTTTATTTAAAGATTAATGTCACCATGTTTTGTACATTCCACTTGCGCCTGTGTCTTTTGCAGCTTCTCGTACATAACATGGTGTAGTCACGAGGTGCTAGTTCAAATGTTAAAAAATGCTTCTACAAAAAAAGTTTAATCTGCAGATATGGTCTTGTTTAGGGATCTGACGGACATCTGCCTGCTAAGTAGCGTTTGTGTTTTCCAGCAATAGTGTGCACCCTTAATTTACAGAGAAAATAAGGTCAGGGACAAATCTGTTGATGGAAAAATCTCCATACAAGTTCTTTGTGCATTTTTCTTTTTTTCTACTTGTAACTTTGCACTTTTTGTTAGAAAATGTTTATTTACTATTTATTCAGGTTTTTTTAAGGTATCTAATATTTTGATACTTAATTTCCATGATCTAAATATTCTTAAAAATTAAAAGTTTGTTGTCATTTGGAAGTGTGTAGGCCTTCTTGCATTATTATGCCGTTACATTACAGTCTTTAAAATGACAATAATATCTCTTATCGCAATTATTTCTGGGGCAATATATCGCACAACAAAAAGGTGTTATCATGACAGGCCTACCACTCAGTCAATGCTTGTGTTTATACCGGCCACGCGGCCCAGAACTCATGCACATCGGTCACATCACATTTCCTAACTGGGTGTCTACACCGGATGCGAGTGACGCAGCGCGGTGTGACAAAATACAATAGAACCCATTATAATAGTGATGCTGTCTCTACACTGGATGCGGCGCGACATGACAAATCCCGACAGTAAACTGATGCCTCGTTCGTCGTTCTATTTATGACGTACTGACACAAAGTACAAATGATTTTCAATGGTCGCTTTGTCGTGTCCAGTCTAGACATGGTGTGTCAGCATAGTTTGTCATCTGCAGTCCGGCAGTGCAGTGGTGGCTTGAGTCTGTTGAATGGTGATTTAACGCTACGTTGTCACCTAGCACCTAGTACTCAATGCTCAGTAAATAAACAACAATGTCCTCGTCTTTTACTCTAACAATGAACTTATCATATTCGTTTGCTACATTAGTAGGGCCCTATGATTTCGGCGATGTGGAAAACGCAGATGGAATCGCGGAATCCAGTCATAAAAATGGAATTTACTGTATAACGCGGAATTTCATGGAATTTGTCTTATTTTTGATGAATAAATAAAAAACAGGTCAGTACACATAAATCAAATCGCGATATAGACTAGTGTCTCTAGTGTCTGAACTGCAAAAAACGATTTTAAATATGAATCCTCATGTTCTGCATGTTCATTTGATTACCATGATTACCAGAACACAAAATTTGTGAAAAAATATTATTCATTATTATTATTATTTATTCATTTTAGATGTTTACATTTGAAAAAGCTGTGCTTCCTGCATAAAACTACCC
>NW_015554402.1:14631-14870 GCF_001515605.1 Sinocyclocheilus anshuiensis
TTTACTGTTAAGTGCACTGATGTCAGACTCATTTTGAATAATAAAGTTTATTGTTAAATTGTTAAATACCCTGCTTCCATTACATAGGCCTATTTGTCACCAAGTGACACACAAGTGTTTGATCACCACATTTGAGTTATCATAGCAAAAAATGTGTTTATGCATATATATTCTGTTTATGTATATACTGTATTCTATATATAGTACCAGTCAAATGTTTGGACACACGAATGGGAAAG
>NW_015554402.1:15033-15337 GCF_001515605.1 Sinocyclocheilus anshuiensis
GGTCTTTTTTACTCCCTAATATCGGTATCGGCATCGGCCCCCAAAAAACCCATATCGGTCGGACTCTAGATTTTTGGCCCATATTTAACATAAATGGTTCATACAGAACTATTTTCAGCTTTATATTTGGTATATATTACAGTCATCTATAAATATTTGTATTTTTTCATGTTTTTTTTTTTCATTGATATTCTTGAAGTGATAGAAACATACAATTGAACATACAGAGACCTTAAAAAAAAAAAACTGCATGCACACAAGACACTTTTTTGTGCCCTCGAGAAACTATTCACATGTGCCTGGG
>NW_015554402.1:15468-16756 GCF_001515605.1 Sinocyclocheilus anshuiensis
ATTATTATTATTTATTCATTTTAGATGTTTACATTTGGAAAAGCTGTGCTTCCTGCATAAACCTGCCCCTGTTGGTTTGGCAGTAGCTTGCCTGCCCTACACAGTTACCTTGTTTATTTTCTTACTTTAAGTTATATATATATTTTGTTCTATTTGTGTTTTTTAAGTTATTTATAATAAGAGAAGTTTACTGTTAAGTGCACTGATGTCAGACACATTTTGAATAATAAAGTTTATTGTTAAATTGTTAAATACCCTGGCCTATTTGTCACATAGTGACACAAGTGTTTGATCACCACATTTGAGTTATCATTGCAAATAAATGTTTATGTATATATATTCTGTTTATGTATATACTGTATTCTATATACAGTACCAGTCAATAGTTTGCACACACGAATGGGAAGTGTGTCCAAACTTTTGACTATACTGTACTGTTATATAGCCTACACAAAGAATATCAGCTGAATATCGATATCGGTCTTTTTTACTCCCTAATATCGGTATCGGCCCCCAAAAAACCCATATCGGTCAGGATCTAGATTTCTGGCCCATATTTAACATAAATGGTTCATACAGAACTATTTTCAGCTTTATATTTGGTATATATTACAGTCATCTATAAATATTTTTATTTTTTCAGGTTTTTTTTCATTAATATTCTTGAAGTGATAGAAACATACGAGAGAACATACAGAGACCTTAAAATAAAATAAAAATAATAAAAAAACAGACTTTTTCATGCACACAAGAAACTTTTTTGTGCCCTCGAGAAACTATTCACATGTGCATGGGAATTTTTTTGCATGCTTACACAATTTCTAGTTTTATATAACCCATTTCCTTTGTGCATCACTGCCATCTTGCTATAAATAAAGCAAGAGCATGGATGAACATGAATTAATAGAGATCTACTTGCTCAAAATTTGGCTTTCCTTATAGTAGTACCTCTAATATCCTAATGTTCTAATAGGCCTAATGTCCAATTTAGCCTCTGCGGCGTCGGAAAAACCATGACACGAAATGGACTGATGGCATAATATGGCTGTGTGCATTGACCTATTTACCAAGTTCAAGGGTCGATAAAAAAAACCGGTTTTGTAAAAAAGTGTTCAAAATGTGGCTTAGGGCAGTATGTCATATTTCAAGGCCTTAGGTCTCTTTAACGCATATTCTGTGGCAGCCCAAAAAACACACTGCGAAATGGGCTGATGGCACAATAGGTGGCTCAGTATGCCTTCTCCTATATGCTAAGTGTAATGGTTTCTCGTGCGCACATAAAAGTCTG
>NW_015554402.1:18185-18494 GCF_001515605.1 Sinocyclocheilus anshuiensis
CCTCAGTATTTGAATGAGCTCTTATTGCATTATAGTCCTCCACGTCCTCTGCGTTCTCAAAACTCTGGCAATTTGATAATTCCTAGAATATCAAAATCAACTGCGGGCGGCAGTTCTTTTTCCTGTTTAGTGCCCAAACTTTGGAACAATATACCTAGCATTTTTCGGGAGGCAGACACACTCTGTCAGTTTAAATCTCATTAAAGACCCATCTCTTTAACCTGGCATACACATTATCATATTTCACACTATCATATTTCTATAATTCAAATCCATTAAAGGATTTTTAGGCTGCATTAATTAGGTCAA
>NW_015554403.1:0-206 GCF_001515605.1 Sinocyclocheilus anshuiensis
AACAAAATATATATTGTGTGTTTGATTGGTCCAGACGCTACACCTATTTAAACTTTCTGTAGCCTAAGTAATTTGTTATTTTATTAGGCATATATAGTGTATTTTTATTCGTTTTGTTAATAAAAGTTCTATGAGTTTGACGTTGTTGTTGCTTGAATTGAATCAACGCCGAATTGCCGCTAATTTGAAAGTGAAAGTAAAATGCG
>NW_015554403.1:250-842 GCF_001515605.1 Sinocyclocheilus anshuiensis
AGAGGGAAAACTCAAACGAACAATTGCTTGACGCCGAATTGCGGCAATTCAGTTGCCGCTAATTTGAAAGTGAATGCGCACGGCACGGCACTTTTACAAGCCTTTTAAAATGCGCACGGCACTTTTACAAGCCATTTGAAAGCGAAGAAAAGAGGGAAACTCAAACGAACTAACAACACTACTATACATTTATTTATTTAACACACATACTTTTTTACATTTAAATTTGCACATATCATACCTGTACATACATAATTGTCTATATTATATATTGTGTTTTTGCTATTTTGTACTTTGTCTATTTTGTATATTTGTATATTATTCTTTTTATTATCTGTGTCCTGTTTTGTCACTGTCATTCTGTTGCACTGTGGAGCTTCTGTCACGAAAACAAATTCCTCATATGTGTAAACATACGTGGCAATAAAGCTCATTCTGATTCTGATTCTTTCTTAAATCTCAGATTATCTTTTCTATGTAGTGTTATTTAATTATATTTAAACTACTATTACTACTAATAACTGTTACTATTAGTAATAGCACTGCTACTAAATACATATAAAAATAATGCAATGTAAAATTCTCATGCACA
>NW_015554404.1:0-832 GCF_001515605.1 Sinocyclocheilus anshuiensis
AGATTTGTTGCTGCTGAGGTAGACGCTCTGGCTCTTTCTCTGCTGCCTATAGAAATAGTTGTTAATTCTTAATTTGGGAACGGCAGAGACATGTTACAGGTTATAATATAATCCAAAAATCAAGGCAACAAATGATTTTTTAAGTCAGTTTAATACGTTTAATCAGTTGAAACGACTTGCACAGTCAATTTGATTCAACTTAACTCATATTTAACCGTTGCTTCTTGTCATTGTAGGCTTAGGCTACTTAGTTAAAACGACTTTTGCAGTCAATTTTATTCAACTTAACTCATGTTTAACCGTGGCTTCTTGTCAGGCTTAGGCTACTTTTTTCAATGCATTTTAATGAATATACAAATTAATAAAAATACATTTTTTTTATTTATTCTTTGTTACAAATCATTCATTCATTTATTTTTAACACCGCACCCCCAGCACCCCCATTTTTTCGTGGGCTACCCTCCAGGGGGGGCTGCAGCACCCTCAGCACCCCTACTTCCCTTGGTAATGTTTGTAGCAATAGCCAACAATACATTGTATGGGTCAAAATTATTGACTTTTGTTTAATGCCAAAAATCATTAGGATATTTAAGCTGGCCGCACACTAGAAGATTTTCAAATCTTAACCAATTTTAAAACCATGTGAGACCACAGACATGAAGACAGTTTCAACGGATTTTTAGCCTTATAATCCTCTGAACGCGCACACTAGACGATTCCAGCAGACCGCGAGACCACACACTTGTCGATTGCAGGGACGATTTCACAGTGACACGAGATCTCATGAAGACTCGCGAGATCAAACGTGACTAGAGAAGATAAACAAATGGAG
>NW_015554405.1:0-3787 GCF_001515605.1 Sinocyclocheilus anshuiensis
CATCAATCTCAATAACTACTAATAATTTATAAGCGTTCTATAATTGTTAAGAGCGCTGGAAGTAAAAGTTTTTTTGTATTCAGGTGTGCAAAAATAACCATTTTTTCTTTTACAGGTAAAATTGGCCAAAAAAGAGATTTAACTCACAATTTAAAGTTAAAAATTATTAAATGCCCAGGAGAAAGATGCAACACTATAGCAATTGCAAAATTGAGGTGTGACCATTGGATAAGAAATACTCAATGGTGTAGCAGGGTCAAAAAAAAACAGGTTGAGAAGAAAAGATATCAACTGTATAAGACTTTAGTAATTAAGGTGAAGGAATAGGTTTGAAACCACCAGGAACCCTTTAGTCTCCAGTGCCAGCACAAGTACAATATGTCAGGTTTTGAGTCTTTGCTAAGTTAAAGTCCGGAAAAATGATCCCCAAACAAGACGAAACACAAGCTGAAGTGTTGTACAACACAGTCCGGAAAAATGACCCCCAAACAAGACAAAAACACAAGCTGTTAAGACCGGTTTTTAAAAGTCTTTATAAACATAGGTAGGTTGAGACTGGCTCTTGAAGGACCACCATCACATCCTCTCGTACCACTGTTTGAAGAATTTGTCTCCAGAATCTGGCAGTAAGTTTTGGGAGTTCATTTTAAGTTTCTCTTTTACTCTGAAAGGTCAGTCTTGCTCATTGTTAGTAGCAGCTCACACCACGACTCCCTCGTCACCGTTGCTGTCATCTGACTTGAACTGGTGCTGGTACCTCAAGAGTCACTTGCTGTCATCTGACTTGAACTGGGGCTGGTACCTCAAGAGTCACTCTTAACCTATCTATATCCTATCCATAAAACTTTTAAAAAATCAGTCTTCATTTGTTTATGACACTTCAACTTGTGATTATGTGATATGGTTTGTAATTGGTAAAATGTACTTGGAATTTTAGTTTTTTTATCAGATATATACATGCGTAATAATTATGCTATGGAGACAGATCAGCCTCAAAAAAAACATTTACAAAACAAAATTCATAAATGCACAGTACAATTTACATTTACCAAATCCGAGTCGTAAATTCAAAACACAATTCATAAATACACAAATACAAGCATAAATATTTCCCCAAATGCTCACACAAATGCATCTTACCTAAATATGTATATATCAAGTTCTTGAATTAATTTCCATCACACATTTATGAATGATGCCACATGTATTTTGTATGTATTCTTATTCTGCCTAATGTCAGAAGTTGCACTTTAATGAATGAAAACCAGCCATTAAAATGAAAATGTCATGTAAAATTACTTAATTACAAACAAAATTTACCAGTTCCATCATTCTCAGCTCCAGATATTCCCATGAGCTTCTCCCAGGCAGACGAGCCACAGGACGCTTGGGGTGAACACTCACCTGACATTCAAGGTAAAAAAGCATTCATTAGTATTTGGTAAAAGAAATCAAAAGAACAATTACTGCACACACGAGACAGCCTCACACCAGGTAATTCAGCATTTTCTGTACAATCCATCAGAAAATGCATTTTCTGTGCCGAGACCTTCAAGTTTCAAGCAAGAAAGAACACCACGTAAGTTGTATGTCTCACTTTTGGTAAATACTGTAGCATTTCATCTAGGTGTACTATAGAAAATGTGTTTGTTTAAAGCAAGAATGTAAAGCTGAATAAACTAAAATACAAAGCAAGAGAGCACAATTCAGTTGCAGCAGCAGAATGAGTACCTTTTGTAATGTCAATTAAGCTCATTTAAGAGAGAGCTTCTTTCATGCAGACCACCAGCTGGAAACTTGGGAAGAACACACATCTACCACTCAAGGTAAAAAGCATTAATTAGTATATGGAGGAAATCAAAAACACATTCATTGCCAATGAGTCACAGCCTAACACAAGATAATACAACATTTTTTCTGAATAATTAGAGAACACATTCTCTGTCCTGAGACTCTCTCAAGACCAAAGACCATCAACCACACATCAAGGAAGAATGCAGAGTAAGTAAAACTAAAAATAAAAACATCTGTCAATTTTAGTCATTACTGGGTAGAGAACACATTCTCTGTCCGGAGACTCTCTCAAGACCAAAGACCATCAACCACACATCAAGGAAGAATGCAGAGTAAGTTAAATAAATAAAAACATCTGTCAATTTCAGTCATTACTGGGTATCACTTAAGAGCCCTTGAGCCAGATTTACTAAACAGGCCAAATTAGCATTAGAGCGCAACTCCATAAAAGCGCAGATGGGAGAGAAAATTCTGCGTGTGATTTACTGACATTGCACACATTAAAGAACAGACGCAGCCAGATCATTTCCACAATGACCAGTGCAATCTACCAAGAGCAGCGCAAATTAGCGCCTGCTTTAAGACATGCCTTTTTTGGGCATTAAAAATGGAACAAATACCAATAATTTGACGAGCACAAATGTTATTAAATCGCTTTGCGTGATTAATTTGAATACTCTCCTCCCATAAATTTAGCATCTGAAAGAAAAACTCCTACAAATGCATATTCAATAAGGTTAGACGCAAAAACAACTGTGTCCACGCCTTTTCAGCACTAATTCTTTACTGCACCTCTTTAGTAAATCCTGACAGTACTATTTTAACGCCAAAAGACGGTTTGTGCTGGCGCAAGCTGTTAGTAAATCTAGCCCATAGTGTATCAGTTTCATGCACTGTCATGGTAGCAAATGCAACTTACCAGCTTCACCTTTCTCATCTGCAGTTGTTCCAGTGAGCTTGTCCAATGAAAATGAGCAAGAGGATGCTTGGGGTGAACACCCATCTAACTTTCAAGGTAAAAGAACATTCATAAACACATACACTGCAAATTAATATCACTAGGTAACATTACATTTTCTGTACAATCCATCAGAGGACACAATCGCTGAACTGAGACCCTCAAGTACCCACCAGGCAAGAACAAAAAGTAAGTAATTTGTATTTTTTTAATGGGCAGTTGCAGAGTGAATTATTATTTATTAATATATTATTTATGGATTATCCCACTTATACCAATGTCAATTGTCAGCATTAACAAGTTAAAACTGTCATTGATGTAATCAAACTGGATGCAAAAACAAAAAAAAGCTAAATCAAACTGGACAGATAAATATGATGGTTAGTTACAGCCATTATCTCCACACCACCAGAAGTCGGCTATTTTTGATTTAGTCTAACTCGTGTCACCCGAAATACAACAACACAGGGGCATGTGCCAATTTCCACTAATAATTACTAGACCAATTAAATTCTTCAGACCAATGAAATACTTTCAAAACTTTATTTTTAAAACTTAAATGTGATCATACATTAATGCTTACTGCTGCTATTCAAGAACAATTAAAGTCCTGCCTTAATTTAGTCTTCCACATATTCAGTAACTTAAGGTGACAAATTAATTTGGTAATACTTTACAATGAGTATACAGTAAAAGTATTTAAAATCATTAGCAAACTATTAGTTTTTATTTAATTAAAGGGGACCTATTATGCAAAAATCACCTTTATAAGATGTTTGAATACAGCTGTGTGGCCGCGGTGTGTGAAAACAACCAGCCTATAATGCTAAAAATCCACACAACCTTGTTTTTTTGTTGTTTTTTTTTAATTCAGTTTTATTTTCCCTAAATTTAGTTTTGTGGTTTTTACTTTTCTGGATCCTGTGATTTACAGTTTAATCCAGTTTAATCATGGAAACTGCGTGCAATCAAATGGATATAGTTAAAAGCTTTTAAACATTAAAGGGGTCATATGATGCGATTTCAAGTTTTCCT
>NW_015554406.1:0-2309 GCF_001515605.1 Sinocyclocheilus anshuiensis
AATGCTGTAAACTGCGAAAATGAAGTCTCAAAATCCAAATGAATCGAACAAGATCGTCTCGAACTAGACATCAATTAATGCACGCGTGTCACCTGATCCACATATGCACAGATACCTTTTTGCATGAGAAATGTATGATATATTAATGCAGAACAGAACATTTTTATTCGCAAACACGTCTGTATTTGTAAAAATCGCTGCACAATCATTTAATCCTGAATTCCACAGACTCAAATTGAAAGGCATTTGTTTGTGGTTAGTAAGATACATGCATAAAATGTATGTAGTGCATGGATAATTGTGCGTGCATCTATTAATCATTTAGAGTCTAATATCATCCCATAGTTTTAGGGGAGCGTGGCAGAGTCTTAACTTTGATAAAGAATATCTCTTTGCAACTTCAGGGATCTTATCTATGCACAATCAGCTTGTAACACTCCAAAGAGAAAGGAAAACTTGAAATCGCATCATATGACCCCTTTAAATCTACAACATTTTAAAAAACATAAAATATTAGATAAAGTAAGCACAGAATCAACTTTGCACTGCTGCACGCGATCGCGTCAAAGATCAGACAGATATGCATCTTGAAAAGCGAATGTTTTGGAAAGTGCTACGCAAGTTTTCAGTCCTTCCAGGGTTTTGCGATTCTGCGATCGCTGAATTTATCGCAAAATCAAGCAAACTGCGCAATTTTCGCAAAAGCTGCACATTTTCGTAATTGCCGCAGATTTCCCGCAGATTTTGGGCTTAGACGCGTCCCGTGACGTTATCGCAACGCGCATTCAGTCAAAGAAAAGTTGTTTCTCAGTTCCAAAAATGGAATGAACAGCCTTGCGTTCTCATCATGACCAATTTACAAAGTGGAACAATCCGCGGTACTCGTTTGGGCTATGCAGCGCAGACCGTTTATCTGCTCGAGCCGGAGCCGCAGGCTGATCTCGATCACGCGACACCGATATACACAGCGCTTGGAGATACAGTGAAGAAAGCAGTTGAATTCGCCACAGAATCAATAACATCTCTGTGAAATCTTGTGAGAAGCATTCAAATCCGGCGCAGAATTCTGTTAAAGCTGATATCAGAACAAACGCCACTGATGTGGAAACCAGGAAAAACATTGTTCAATAAACACAAATCACCACCACCATTCACCATGGATTTAACATAGTAAAACTACAGGAACAACTTGTGGCAGAAATTGTCTAATGTTTTCGAGTGATTTTAAATTCTTCACACAACTTTTCCCAGCACTTCAAAGCTTTAAGTATTACCGAATTTGAAAGTTATTTTTAATGTGACGATATTTGTTCATCCTTCATAGGTTGCCCCCATGTATAAAACTAAAAGTTTCATAATGTAGGAAAGCAAACACTTATTTAAAAATAAAAGATATTAAATTGCCACTAGTAGATGGCTGCAGAGAAGTACTTATTGGCCATTTCCACTCCCTAATATATATATTTTTGTATTTATTAAATTATATTTAGACATTATGAATGACAGTAATAAAAGTTAATTTTATCTGCATCTCAACTACCCAGCAGCACAAGTACATCTGTAAGACGTCTGCTAAAGATCTGGGAAACATCTGCTGTGTACTCTGATAAACGTCTCAGAAGCAGTTTTACATGCATTCTAATAAATGTCTATTTGACATCTGACAGGAAACATCTTAGAGACGTATTGCAGATGAGCAAGCACTCTTAAAAATACATCTTGTATATGTAAATGCAGACATCAAATAGACATCTCCGAGATGTACATGTGCGATTAGGGTAAGTGCTTTACTGTCAGGTGCTGGTGCCACCTTCTGTAGAACTTAATGGCACTAGTGCTGGTGTCCTCAAACGTTAGTCTGGAGCCCTACAATGTTTCTCGAAGTCAGAAAAGTCATAACAGTGTTAGAAGAATGTTGTCTGTGGTATATTTTCACTGCAAAAAAATAAGAAATGCCGCAAATATCACCGCAAATTTTGAGAAAAGCCACAGCAAAATCAGTCATTTTAGGCTGCAAAAATCAGCTGCCTTTCACGATTCGCCTACTGTGGAGGAGACGAAGGAGCACGGAAACATAGGGGATTAACATCAACAGTCTTTATTCATGCAAAGAACGAGGGACACAGAACAGGCAGGAACACACACGTAGAATGAGCGGTTGACAATACCGGACGCTGGACATGGAAAGACACAGGGCTAAAATACTGGGGACAAAACGAGATAACAAGGGGAACACAGGTGGAATCAAATGAACATAATGGGAACTTGTTGTGGCAAAAACAATTATTAACAAATAGCATCACAGTGTA
>NW_015554407.1:0-764 GCF_001515605.1 Sinocyclocheilus anshuiensis
TGGAAGTCCCGGCCTTGCAGGCCAGAGTCCTTTCCGCTTGAAGTGGCACGCGCTGCTTAAACAGATATGGCAGAGAGCCCTTGGCCGTATCACGCCCAAGTTCTCTGGCATTGTTTCACCTGTTAGCTCTCGACCCCTGGGTGTCGAAGTTACGGGAATACTCTGGAACGATTAACCAACCAAGGCGTTTTTTAAGCACTGCACGAACCAATGGCCGTGCAGTTTCACTGCGTGAATGAAAAGGCTTCAGTTCAGGAGAAAAAAGTTTTTTTCCCATATGCGCCTTAAGCAAGACGCAGTACTCGTTCCCATATCTCAGGGAACAGAGGTTATGTTAGTAACCAAGTACGCTTTCCTCCGCTGACTGCCGGTTATTTTTACGAAGTTTGCATTAAGCATGGTGTAGAAAGACAGTGATATTTAAAGGCCAAATTCAGTATACAACGTTTTGATGATGCATACTTTGTACAGGAAAACAGATGAACCCAGAATATGAATGCAATGCGCAAATATTTTCCCATAGCAAGCCATTATAAAGAAAACACTTAACCATTTAGTGTATTGCGTTCATACTCCGAGCTCATCTGCTTGCCTGTATAAAGTACTCATGATCATCAATAAGGTGTGTACTGGATTTGATCTTTTAATATCACTGTTTTAAAGGCACTTTAAGTGTTTTCATATAAAACGTTTTATAATGTCACACTGTTTTTAATTGGGGCGGGTGTTTTATATGTATTGCAAAAGGCCAAAACTTGCATTTT
>NW_015554408.1:0-3313 GCF_001515605.1 Sinocyclocheilus anshuiensis
AGGGGGTCTGAATACTTTCCGTACCCACTGTATATATATATGCAACTAAATGCCACAAATAACTACAATTCCACAGTTTTGATTTAGTTAAAAAAATACGTAACAGAATAATAAAACATTTGAGGAAAAAAGGTAGTCTTTGAATGACTATAATATTCAAATCATCACTTATGTTTGATTGTGCATTACTTCAGTTAAAGCAAATGTACTAAATAATTAATAATATTTGTCTCAATCAGCCTATTTATTCAATTTAACGTTAGAACATTGAGGTGTGGTGAATGGTGTCACAGCTAGAATGCCTACTAATGTGCAAAAAGGGGCAATCTTGATAAAAATATTTTTTTTCATAAAACTGTGATCTAGATATTTTTGGGGGGCTACACAACAAAAGGAAGAAAATTACAAAAAGAAATAGGAGGATCTTTGATGGTGGTAGCAGTACAATACTTCTGCTGTCAGGAAAGCCAAATCAAGTTCTTATACCTGTCCTGACCTCAAGCTCTCATTCTAATCCTGAAAGTCTTATATAAAGTTTTAAATACCATATTTAAATAATTTAAGTCTTTAAATTCATTTAAATGGATAACATCACTGTTACTGTTTGTCTGATCAGTGCATAATCTCTGAACAAATAGAGGTTATAATAAGCACCACCTGCTGGCGATAGCTGTAAATGTACGCACAATAAAAGCTCACTTTGTTTGCCAAAGACAGATATTGATTACAATGGTCTGTATCTTAAACCTGCATTGATTGCTTACCTCCACTGTAACTGATTTCCCCACACAAATGTTAATGCTTTGATGCTAACTTAAGTTTGATCACTGTTAAAGCTAGAATGTCCACTAATGTGTTTATTTACAAAAAGGCATGAGTGGAGAAAAACGAGGCAATTTTATTTTTATTACATTTTTCATAAAACTGTAATTTAAATATATTATTTCTATAGGCTATACAAAAAATGACTGAATAAATAGGCTAAATAATGGCGGTAGCCTAGTCCATCCCCTAAGCTCACAGAAATGGTTTGACCCAAGTCTTTAGCAGCCAATGACATTGACCCGTTCAAACTGAGTTTCCCTTATGAAAATTAACCATGGTTTTATTATAGTGATGGGAAGTCCGGTTCTTTTCCGCGAACCGGTTCTTTCGGACAGTTCGCTTCAATGAACCGGTTCAAGAAACCGGTTCACCGGTTCTTTTACGTCATCACGTAATGACATAAATTCTATCATCCCGGCAAATGAAAATACATTCAAACACATTCAGATAAAGTAATTTGTAATCATAACTTAAGATAAATAGTAATAACCATCGTCATCATCATCTTGGATAAGTTTCTTACATTTACGTTTTGCAAAAGCACCCAATACTGGCACTGATGTGTAAACGTCAGATATAAAATAAAGAAAGTGAAGTCTTCATCAACTTTTTCCAGAAACCGTAACAGAACCTTAACTGTACATCCAGCACATAAAGCTTAAACTATAACGTGCATACACAATAGTAAATAGTAAAATTAATTTACATGTTTTGACTGAACAGTTATTGTATGTTCATCATGTTAAAATGTTGTTTAATATAACTAGCTGCATTTGCACTTTCCTGTAAGTTTTATCTGTTATTAAATAAACTTCATTCCATCAAATTTGCCCCCTCATTCAAGTCCTCGGTTCACTCGCGCTCATAGTATATTAATATCAGCACAGGATCAGTTTTAGCTTCACGCATGCTCAGTATCTCCGAGCCCAGTCTCATGAAAATGCATATAAATAGTATGCCAAATAAAAACGAAAACTCGTGGTATTGATACGCAAAAATGGACTTTGGTGTGCATATGATACGCATGTGTTTGGCATGCATATAATACGCAGTTTTAGCGTGCATATGATACGCATCTACCCCACAACCCTAAACCTACCCATCGCGTAGCATATACATGCCAAAGTCCATTTTTGCGTATCAATACCACGAGTTTTCATTTTTATTTAATGAAACTATTTATACACACTTTCATGAGATTGGGTATATCTCCAGGTAATCGGTTCTCAGTATGTCAAACGTGTCAGAAAGAAACGGTTCTCGGTTCAGTGTACTGGTGATTCGAGAACTGTTGACTCGAGAACCGCTGTAGCAGTACTGTTCGCTCGGTAGTACACGCATGATCAGTATATCTGCTCGTGCTCATCAGTTCTCTCAGTCTGCACAGCATGTTTCAGTGCTGTTGGAGTTACAAGAGAAACATATACTCCGGAATATTGTTTTTTTTCGAGTCGTAGGGACTGTAAGGCATGTCTGAAATTGAGAAACTTTAGAAAATTGTGGATCAGTGCTGACTCGAGATGCAAACCGTTTTGAACGATTCAGTCCGATTTGGTGAACCGGTTCAACTGGTTCACTAAAAATAACTGGTCCAAAAGAACGATTCATTCGCGAACCGGACATCACTATTTTATTATAGTAAAAGTGTAGTAATGTCTCGGTTACCTATGGTAACCCTCGTTCCCTGAAGGAGGGAACGGAGACGTCACGTCTGTGACCGACTAATTGGGATATCGCTTCGATAGACCAATCTACTTCGAGTGTAAACTAAACGAGCCAATGCACATTGGCATGCAATTATTGCATCCAGCTGCCGCTGATGACAGCGTGAGTATAATAAGGCAGCAGGTGCAATGCATACCAGGTTTTCACTGAGGAGCTGAGCCGGTGACTCGGCGAAACGAGCCAATGCCCATTCGCATGCAATTATTGCATCCAGCTGCCGCTGATGACAGCGTGAGTATAATAAGGCAGCAGGTGCAATGCATACCAGGTTTTCACTGAGGAGCTGAGCCGGTGACTCGGCGGCTCAGCGGTGGTACAGCAACCGTGACGTGACGTCTCCGTTCCCTCCTTCAGGGAACGAGGGTTACCATACGTAACACGAGACATTCCCTTTCAGTCGGTCACTCCGAGTCACTTCGGTGACCGACAAATTGGGATCCCTACCAAAGCGCCATGGTGCTGCCCCTTCCAGTGCCCTGTGCGAGCCGCCTGCGCCCGTCTGCTGGGGAACACGGGCTCTAAGGCTATACCGTGGATTATACACATACGAAACCCGCTTAGATCTCAATATGGAACCCGGACTTCCACGGTTCCCGCGGATTCATCGTGAAGGCCCGGTGCCGGACGTTCTGCCGCGTCCGCTGCCGAGGGTGATGGTGACCTACCCCAGGAGGTAGTGAACACCGAGAACCTCTGCGTCCCGTCCAGGGACCAAAACTGGGTGCCAAACGGTGCCCCGTCTCTGAGTCAGTAGATCCTTCCT
>NW_015554409.1:0-290 GCF_001515605.1 Sinocyclocheilus anshuiensis
AATGTGGCAAAGTCGTCAGCTGTTAGAGTTGATGGAGGGGGAGGACAAAGGAGGGATGCAAATGTTTTAAAGAGCATGCGAGAGTTAGGCGAATTGTTAATTTTGTTGTGATAGTATGTCCTTTTAGCAATGGAGACATTAGCAGAGAATGAAGAGAGGAGTGATCGATATATACATTAAGGTCAGTAGGATTTTGTGATTTGCGCCATACTCTGTCTGCAGCTCTGAGCTTAGAACGATGCTCACGGAGAACATCAGATAGCCAAGGGGCAGAAGAGGTGGTACGAGCT
>NW_015554409.1:595-806 GCF_001515605.1 Sinocyclocheilus anshuiensis
AACTCCCCTATTCATGATTCTATTGTTTTCACCCGACGAACCTTTCACACCTCCGCCAGGTATGAGACATTACATTATCCTCATTATTCCTTTATCATTATTCTTTTGTTATATTCAGCCATTAGTAGCCTTTATTCTGGCATTACAAGGTTTACCAAGCCACATAGCTTCAATCCCAGTATACATTTACCAGCCTATTATCAAAAGTCTT
>NW_015554410.1:0-301 GCF_001515605.1 Sinocyclocheilus anshuiensis
CCTGTGAGCGCTTGCTTCATTCCTAGAAGCTGACGCCGGTTCCACGCCGTACGTGCTTTTATAGCTTCCTGGTCGCAACGTCACCCGCCCATGACGTCTCGCCCATCTATTGGACTGATTTCATATGTGGCTCAGAGCATGGTCACACTGGTGGCATTCCCAAAGCATTTTCCGACGCAGCATCTCGTTTCGTTACATTCGTAACCTGGAGACGTTTTCGGTAAGACTTTGTTTAAAAGTAGACATGTCAAGCTTTCTATAGATATATCTCTCATGTGTGTGTGTCAAATATTCGCTGAGT
>NW_015554410.1:332-2223 GCF_001515605.1 Sinocyclocheilus anshuiensis
TTGGAAGCCAGACATCATCGATGGAATTGCACCTGTTACTGCTGGCGATGAGCTTCTTCAGGAAAAAAGTGTACGTCACTGTAGCAACTCATAATTTAAAAATTGCACATAATGTAATGAGTATTACATTATTATTGCAATAAAATGTTCATAATGTAATAATTTTCTCAAAACGTACTAAAATCTTGAGCAATTTATTACATTATAAACTCACCAAAAATATTGTCAAATTTCATAATTGTAATAGGCTTTTTAAAAATGAAAACATTAGTGGTTTCAAAATTACATTGTAGTGTATGTTCATCATCCATTGCTCGATTTCCATGCCCTTTTACATTGCTAAACCAAAGGGTAGAGCACAGTACCAACTACAGTACGGATGCTCTCATGGCTCTCATTGCTCATTGCTCTCATTATTCAAGTATCAAAATACTCTGGATTCCAGAATTCTGATGTTGTTAGAACACATCAGAGAATGGAGAAAAAACAGCAAAAAATATGAATATGAATTATAAATGAGTATAATCGGTATAAGTATAATAAGAAGACTTGTTAAATATAATTATAATAAACAGCTACAGTAATAGTATTATAGTGAATAATAAGCCAAAGACAAGTTTCTTTTTGTGTTTTGTAATAGGTTTGATTTTGACATTGATGGGGAAAAAAGTATATGTCACGTTACACACAGGAGGAACACCGGAATGAAGGAGCGAGGAGACACGGAGTAGAATAAATCAAAAGGGTTTAATGAACAAAGAAAGACAAGTTTCTTTTTGTGTTTTGTAATAGGTTTGATTTTGACATTGATGGGGAAATAAAGTATATGTCACGTTACACACAGGAGGAACACCGGAATGAAGGAGCGAGGAGACACGGAGTAGAATAAATCAAAAGGGTTTAATGAACAAAGGCTGGAGATCACAGGACTCGACACCTCAGGATGACAGGATAACATTCAATGACTGGCAAAGGACAAGAACTAGAACACACTTTAAATACACCGGAACTGATGAGGGGAAGACGAGGGAAACCTGGAACTCATAAGACAATCAACATAGGAAACACCTCGGAACAATGAATTCAAAACACGAGACAGAAACTGGGAGACGGAGCACGTGGGGAGCAAAGACACACAAAACCTGGCCCAGAGTCTGACAGTATAAGCAGCCAAGTATAAAGAACAGTCAAAATATTTGTGCTGTTATTTAGCCTATGTGTATAATATAAATATATATATATATATATATATGTGTGTGTGTGTGTGTGTAATATATATATAACAGATAGAGATATAGAGATAAATGTCAAATGTGTGTTTGTGTGTGTGTGTGTGTAATATATATATAAGAGATGGAGATATAGAGATAAATGTCAAAATACATCTCAGACGTGAACATATTTGCTTTGCTTAATCCAGGGGTGTCAAATGAAAAAAAGAAAACTTTTATTAAAATTCTGAATGCATTACTGATAGCCTAGAATGCGTGCAAAGAGTGCTCCCTTTATCATTTCAGATGCACTGAGCCTGTCTCTCATTTCAGTTCGGTTCAATGGATGTGTCTGTGATTGGCTACACTGCTCAACACTGCAAACGTTGTAAACAGAAACATCTGATGCTCTCCAGAGTGCAAATGCAAATAAGCACAGAAGAGTTTGCCAAATATGTTATTACAGTTTTAACTAAGGGTGCTCTTGTTTTCTGTTTGTTTGCTTTTATTTATTTATTTATTTATGAATTTTATTTTTTTGAGAGTTCCCTTTTGTTTTTTTTTGAGTTCAGCTCCCCAAACTGGGCGTGACACGATGCTTTCCACTCCACTGCAGCACTGTGGCTGCAGTGGAGTCACTGCAGCCACAGTGCTGTCCATGATGGTGAGTGGGGGGAGTG
>NW_015554411.1:0-178 GCF_001515605.1 Sinocyclocheilus anshuiensis
CTACACAGAGCCGTTGTTCACTGACGAGCAGCGCAAAAAAATCGCACGGATATGGACGTGGTTTTCCGCAACTCGTCAGTGAACAACGGCTCTGTGTAGTTAATGATGCTCAATGTGAAAGCACGCAGGTGATGGAGATTTACCGCTGATTACAGAACCGGCTTTCTGACAAGATGCG
>NW_015554411.1:902-1317 GCF_001515605.1 Sinocyclocheilus anshuiensis
TCCACTTAATCTTTAATATTTGGCCATTTCTTTAGGACAGAAATGCTATAGCCACTGTAATTAAAAGAATATGTGGACAACAAAGCGTGTAAACTCAGAGTGAGGGTTTGTGCTTTTATTTTGAAACCGCTAGATGATGTATTCTCCTGTGTTTGTGTGGATTTATAAATGATTTACCTTACAAACCTGATGAAATGGCGCACGTTGCGTTCCCAGATGAACGTTATAATAAACCCAAACTCACAACAACATGCAGAGATGGAGTTTGAGATGCTCCACACATGTAAATGATAACAGTTCCTGTGGAACTACTGTGAACAGAGCCGCTGTGTGACATGTACTTAACCTACACGTATGTAAATAATTAAAACGCATATACTGTATTAGAACTGCATCGCATATAATTATTTAAATC
>NW_015554412.1:0-608 GCF_001515605.1 Sinocyclocheilus anshuiensis
AATGATCAAAAAGCATGTGCAAAGTAACAACTCTGTAGGACAGGGTTCTCCAAACTAGATCCTGGAGGGCCGGTGTCCTGCAGAGTTTAGCTCCAACTTGCCTCAACACACCTGACTGGAAGTTTCTATGCCTAGTAAGAGCTTGATTAGCTGGTTCAAGTGTGTTTAATTAGGGTTGGAGCTAAACTCTGCAGGACACCGGCCCTCTAGGACCGAGTTTGGAGCTGTAGGATCAAATAATTTTTATTTACTTTTTTACATTTTATTTACTTTAGGTATAGCAATTTCACACAAGCTGAAGTGCAACTTCACATTTTCCGTCTTTTGATTGTAGTGTAACAATATTGTTATACAATATTATATACAATATATTATATATACACTCAGGGTTTGAAATTAACACCCTCCAACCCGCCAAATGCGGGTAAAAAATCAGCTGTGGCGGGTAACGCTGTCAAATCACCAGCCAATTTGGCCGGTTACTTTTCGTAAACTATGTTCATTCATTAATTTCTTGGGGAAGTTCATGCAGGCCAAATCTGCACAGGTTTAGCGCAAATACTGAACTCGTGAGACATCATGACATTATCGAGTATATTGCAAAAGCT
>NW_015554412.1:1338-2028 GCF_001515605.1 Sinocyclocheilus anshuiensis
TAACTGCAGGTTAAAGCATTCCATGTCCCTCTAAGCTGCATTAACATGTGTAAATGCATCTAAATGCCACTTCAAATGCAACTTCTGCAAAGAATAATTTTATTGATACCGATTTAATTTTAGTAACAGCCAAAATGTATTATTATTATATTTGACTGATTAAATGTAAGAATTTGACTCAAAAGATGATGTACACTTATAGAAAAAAATGGCTTTATAAAGGTAAGAATGCCCATAAAAGTTAAAAATCAATTTAAAATTATTGGAAAAGATTAATTTCTATCACTGCTGTGAACTGACCACACAGAATATGAAGAATATCAAAAACTTTATTAATTTCTCTCAGTGTGAACTGACCACCACACAGAATATAAAGAATATCAAAAACTTCAGGAGTCAGCTGTCCACGGCAGTCCTTAAGATACCCGCACAATAACACACTCAGCAAAATATCGTCTAATTATCGTTATCGATAAAATCACAGAAAATATTGAGATATTATTTTCTGTCAATATCGCACACCCCTAGTACTGACAAAATGATTTGCAACGATCGCTGTGTCACGCCCAGTGTTGGTGTATTTCTGTCTTTTTTTTTTATTTTTTTGGCTAGTAGAATTTATGAATGGCCGGTAACTTAAACATTTTGTAGCCAAATTGGCTGGTGAGTGAAAAAGTTCATTTCAATCCC
>NW_015554413.1:0-163 GCF_001515605.1 Sinocyclocheilus anshuiensis
ACATCGCACAGACGTCCCCGCGACGTACCTGTGCTATCTGGGTAGATCTAACATTGTACAGTAGAGTCTATATAGGAGATCAAATTTGACTGTACTTTTATTTAATCCAAACTGTGTTCATATTTAATTTTAAAGGGCTTTTAAAACCTGCTAGAGATATTCA
>NW_015554413.1:420-1472 GCF_001515605.1 Sinocyclocheilus anshuiensis
TTATTTATACATATTTTTATTCACATTTCCCATAGGCACCTAATAAATTTAATGTATTTATTTGTAAACTGTAAAGTATTATTTTTATTTATTATGTTATATTTATTTTCATTTACTATTATTTATTTTATTGTGGGTTACAAACGTTTACTATGAAGACCACCCACTGCTGTAGTGCAGCAGGGGTTCCCAACCATGTTCCCATTTTATGTTTTGGAGTCTGGACATTTTGTATCTCTCGCTTATCTGACATACACCCACTTCAGGTCTTGCAGTCTCTAATGAGCTGAAGAGTTGAATCAGGTGTGTTGATGAGGGAGACATAATGTGCAGTGCTGGTGGGAAACATCCTGGATGTTATAAACATTCCCTTTGGTAAAGAAGTTATTAAGGCAATGATCAAAAATGAAATGATGAAGAAATGGCAGGTCAGGTGGGACATGCATAATAGTGGAAGAAAATATTACAGTGTACAGAAATTTGCGCTGGATGTGATTAGAAGGAACAGAAGGGAAGAATCCATTTAATCCAAGTGAAGATTTGATTTGATTGTTATTTTCAAAGCAATAGCCTACTTGCTCAAATTTGGGAAATGTGAATAGCTAAGAAAAAGTTTTCTTAATTGCCCCTCTTTTTGGTCAGAAGTTACCATGTTAGTATTCCTTTGTTGTAACAAATTAAAGAAACTATAATTTCTACCATCACCTTTTTTTACTGGTAATACTTTTTGTAACCTCTTATTTGCCTAAAAAGATCAACTATATAAATTAAACTAAGCATGTTTGCTCAGAGTAACCTGTTCTCCACATCATCCTAAAGAAAATGAAGGTGAGATCACGTGAAAAACAAGGAAGAAAGAAAAAATGTGCGTGGGATCTTGGGCTATAGTGTCCAAGTAAAACAGCATCCCTTTAATGTTCAAAACATGTTTAATTTAACTTAACTTCAACTCTAACGTAACAACATATATATATATACACATATACATATATACATATACACATATGTATATATATAGGCTATAAATACATCAGAATCGGAATGAGCTTTAT
>NW_015554414.1:0-229 GCF_001515605.1 Sinocyclocheilus anshuiensis
TTTGACCCAGCTATTGGGTTGTTTTGACCCAGCGGTTGGGTTGTTCTGACCCAGCGGTTGGGTTGTTTTGACCCAGCACTGGGTTATATTTAACCCAGCATTTTTTTTGAGTGTATATATTTATTATATATTGTTGCTCTTTTGTTAGTTTTGACTGCATTTATTGTCCTCATTTGTAAGTCGCTTTGGATAAAAGCGTCTGCTAAATGACTAAATGTAAATGTAAAAT
>NW_015554414.1:418-1280 GCF_001515605.1 Sinocyclocheilus anshuiensis
TGACCCAGCGGTTGGGTTGTTTTGACCCAGCTATTGGGTTGTTTTGACCCAGCGGTTGGGTTGTTCTGACCCAGCGGTTGGGTTGTTTTGACCCAGCACTGGGTTATATTTAACCCAGCATTTTTTAGAGTGTAGGTTTCCGAACAGACTGTGGAATATGAGTCAGTCAAGCAAAACGCACGCATCCCATAGCAACGCCTCAGATCGACAGATTTACAGATATGTAAAAGTAAACAGGAATTTTCCGACTTTTGAGCGATTAGTTACCGTTTTGTACACATTGTCATGTTAATTGATTCAAATGCATTTTGTTTTATTGACTACAATATCTTTGCTATTTGTCTGAGAGGGGCACTTTTGAATAATTTTGAAAAAGGGCAGGGGCTTGAGCCCCCAAAGCCCCCTCTGTTGCACGTGCCTGCTAGTGCTTCACACAAATGTATGACTGTACAGTATGTGTCAGATATTTGTCAGCCTGCAGGAACTGCTAGTGATCTGGACCATTAGTTTAAAGTGAAAAACACCTTAAATACTCAGTAATTACTAAGTAATTTAATAAGTTATTTAACATATTTTATATCTGACACATACATTTGTGTGAGGCACTAGTGATATTTTACCAGACACTGTAATCTGGAATATGCAGTTTTGTGCTGAACACAAGATAAATGCAGTCGATGCCATGATTAAGGATGTGAATTGTTTTTGTCAAAAGAACATCATTATTTATGTTCAAGAAAAGTCCTCCCCAGCCTGCTGTCACTAAAGGTATAGGTCTTTTGGAATCGGAGACATCTAATTCAAAAAAAAAAGAATAATTTTTATTATTATTCTATGTTTAAGTTTGAAATAAACAGAGAAC
>NW_015554415.1:0-841 GCF_001515605.1 Sinocyclocheilus anshuiensis
AGGGGGGAATGTCGAAGATTTTTATTGGTCAAAATATGAATTGTTTGAGTGTAATCATTATGAATATAACCATTTATATTTCCAGTTATTCTTCCATTATAATCACATATGCCTGTGTGGAAAATGCCTACGTGGCTGAAGTGGACAGACCCTTAGATAAGAAACATCTGGAAAAATACAAGTGGGCTTTCTTTCTTTACCATAACAAGACTTGGGGGGGCCCCCTTCTCTCTAGGGAGAATTGTATGCACAAAGGAACCATTCTATGTATGGAAAACGCCTTAAAGTCAAAACTGTATAAAAAGAGAGGCAGAGAAACATTCTGGAGATTTTTTTCTGTAGAGAACTTCTCTGCTTTATTCTTCTTGAAATAAAGTCTAACTTCTGGAAACAAAACCCCAAGACTGAGTGTGATTTCTCAGAGCAGCGGCAGATGCTACAACAGTTGTTATGATCTTCACCCCATATGGTCTCAGGACCTAAAAATGAGAAGAATATATATACACAATATTAATAAACAGCTTGCTGGAATACTCAGTTGTTACTGGTCAGTTGCACACTAATCCTTTCAAATTGCACATGAATGAATTAAATGTAATTATTTTACCATTTTGGTGTCAATTTGGTTTATTTTCCTTTGTTGTTTTGTTGTTGTTTTGATTACTTAATAACAGCGAGCAATACATAATGGAGCTAAGTTCGTATAATGTCTGTTATAAAGTCCTAAATAGCAACATAAACGAGGATTTATATAGCATTAAACAATACCTCGGCTACACACACTTATTAAATCTCGTTATCATTAAAGGGGTCATATGATGCGATTTCAATTTTTCCTTTC
>NW_015554416.1:0-353 GCF_001515605.1 Sinocyclocheilus anshuiensis
TTTCCTGCCTAAGCGCTCCAGCTCCGCTGCTGTCTCAGCTCGCCCTAAGTCTGCGCGGACTCAGCAGCCCACGAAACCAGCACCTGCCGCCCCCGCTGTTTAGCCCGCTAAAGCGCAGCAGACGTGGGGACGCTCTCGCTCGGCCAAACGCTACCCTCTTCCTAAGCGCCAGGGACCCCGACCCAAGATTGCGTTGGACCCGGCGCCTCAGGCATCATCCTGATCTGCGAGACAGGAAGAGGACGGGGTCAGATCTCTCTACGGCCGGACCGCCCCTCAAGCAGCCTCTCTTAGACCTCTTGACACCCCGTTCAACTCCGGGTACAGAGGGAAATGTGTTTTGTGCAAACAAC
>NW_015554416.1:851-2142 GCF_001515605.1 Sinocyclocheilus anshuiensis
GCAAACTTCCTCTTCCATTACTCGTAAGTGTTCTGCCCCCGTGCGGCCAGTCACCCGAGTTAATTCAACCCCTCGGCACGCGGGCCGAGACCTGGCAGGCCATCCCCGGAGTATCGAGATTGGTTATAGGGATAATAAAGCAAGGATATTCCCTCCAATTCGCGCTTCAGCGGCGTGGTCCCCACCTCAGTGCAGAGCAAGGACGCTCACGTCCTGCGCTCAGAGGTGATGAATTTTCTGGCAAAAGGAGCTGTGGAAATGGTTCTTCCAGCCCAGAGCGAGTCAGGCTTTTACAGCCGTTACTTCTTCGTCCCCAAAAGAGATGGTGGCCTCCGACCCATCCTCGATCTCAGAAACCTGAATCACGCCCTCATGAAGAGATCGTTCAGGATGATTACACTGAAACAGATCCTCGCACAAATTCACTCGAGAGACTGGTTATTTTCCCTGGACCTGAAGGATGCATACTTTCACATCCAGATAGCCCCTCGTCACAGGCCATTCTTGAGATTCGCCTTCGAGGGTGTGGCTTATCAATATACGGTCCTTCCCTTCGGGCTGTCCCTGGCCCCCCGCACTTTTACGAAGTGCATGGATGCAGCTCTCTCCCCTCTGAGACAGATGGGAATCCATATTATCAATTACCTCAACGACTGGCTCGTTCTGGCCCAGTCGGAGGCAGAATTTATATCACAAAGGATCCTCCTCCTAAGCCACCTGGAGTGGCTGGGACTCGGGGTCAATTTTGCCAAGAGCTCGTTGTTTCCCAGCCAGAGAATTTCGTTCCTGGGAACAATTTTCGACTCAGCCCAAATGAAAGCTGTAGTCACGCCGTAATGAGTTCTGGCCATACGGAGGCTGGCGACCTCTTTCAAGATTGATACTGCTCGCCCTCTCAAAGCATTTCAAAGGATGCTTGGCCTCATGGCAGCAGCATCTCCAGTGCTACAGTTGGGTCTGCTGCGTATGCGCCCCCTTCAGCGCTGGTTGAAACCACGGGTTCCAGCCCATGCATGGCGTCACGGACGCCTGCATATCAGGGTGAGTCAGGCCTGTGTATCGGCCCTGACCCCCTGGAAGAACTCCCGCTGGATGGAACAGGGCGTGGCCATGGGGATGGTTCACAGAAGGACAGTTGTCATGACAGACGCCTCCAACTCAGGTTGGGGTCACTGTGCGAGGGCATCCCGACCTTCGGCCACTGGTCGAAGGCAGTAAAAGGCTTCCACATCAACTGCCTGGAAAAGCTAGCAGTGTGTCGAGCCTGTCAGTTCTTCCTGCCAGTCCTAAA
>NW_015554416.1:3791-17184 GCF_001515605.1 Sinocyclocheilus anshuiensis
AACGTACTCGGTTACTAACGTAACCTCGGTTCCCTGAGATACGGGAACGAGTACTGCGTTGCTAACCGTGCTATGTAGCTGCATGACTCAGTCGTCGCTTCAGTCGAAGTAACCTGAGAATCCTGTGGCGAGTGCCCGCTTATATAGCCAGATGCTCCGCCCATTCTGGCGGGCATTGGCTGGCTTCGTCGCCATAGACTCGTGCAGCTCCGCTGCCTAGCCATTGGTTCGTTTCACTGCATGAATGAAAAGGTTTCAGTTCAGGAGAAAAAGGCTTTTTTCTCATATGCGTCTAGCAGATGCAGTACTCGTTCCCGTATCTCAGGGAACCGAGGTTACGTTAGTAACCGAGTATGTTTTTTATTGTTAGTATTTGTACCATAGTAGTGCAGTCATTTTATTAAATATAGTTTTTTTTTATGGTGCTGAAAGAAAAAAAAGAAAAAAGGACTTGTTTTCCTGTTATAGGACACAGTGGATGCATATCGGCAAAATATGCTGCAGGCTTCCCACATCCTAAAGGAGCAGTCACATAAGAAAATAGAAGATCCACCTATGGAAACAGTCGAACAGGTTGAGCATGAGAAAAACCCTACTGTGGTCCAGTCAAGTGGACATAAGTGTGGGGGCAAGAGGAAGTGATCTGAACGGCCAAAACTTCATAGCAGTAAAATAGTCAGTCACTCAGTCTAATATTGCTCTTCATTTTATTAAGAATATTGCATTGTCTGTCCTTTTTAAAAATATATTGCGATAAGATTTCCTTTGTAACAAGTAAATCCAGTTTTTTAAGATTTGCATGCAGAGTCAACTTTCACTGTCAGGTTGTCTTCCTATGTGATTTTTTATTTAAATGGTTACTGTCAGGATTGATTTGAGCAGCTCTGATCCACTGTCACCGCATTGTCCTCCGAGTCGCTGATGAGTAATTCTCCTCCCGAAGACCCCAGAACACATGGAAGCAGGGCTGGGCTTAAAATGTATGTTTTTTCTGATGTTAAACCTAAGCTATGTTGTAAATAGTTGTACAAAAGTACTTTCAGTAATGCATAGAACAAATTGTTTAAATGTGTAAAAAAAAATATTTACAGGACCAAAAAATAAACATAGAAGAATGTTTTGTGAAAAAATTATAAGATGCATTAAAAAAAATGAACAATGTACATAATTACTTCTTTTATTTGCACATGTGAATATGCTAAACAAAAATACAAAATGTACAGAAAGTACTCAGACTCATTTACAAATAAATTACACTGCAAAAATGAATAATGTATACAACTTATTCATTTCATTTTGAACTTACATCACAAAAATAAACATTTTCATTGACAATGTGATATTTAAAAAAAGATATTGAAAAATTGTTATGTACTCATTTTTTTTCCACTGTTTTCTCTTGGCTAATAGAGAATGGATAGTAAATAATGTATTTGTTAAGCATTCTCTCAAGAAGAGAAAACAGTCCCTCCATTCTCTCCTTGCTCTCCTGTGCTCTTCTCTCCTCTGTCTCTCTCTGGTATTTGATGTCCTCCCTGAGTAGCTCCACCAGCTTCCACTCACTCCCTCACCTGTCCCAGGACACTTGCAATCCTAAGGCAGAGCAAATAAACCATGCCTGTTAACAACAACAGCACAATGAATTTCAGCAAAAATGTGTCTATTAACTTGCTTACTTTGTATTTTTTAAGCCTTTCCCCAGCAGGCTCATTTTCTCCAGAATAGTCCTAAAACAAGAGAAAATGGATACACTTGTGAAACATATAAAGACAGGTTTGCAGTCTTAACATTAGAAAATATGATACAGCAGGACATGCATACAAAGTATATGGTTCTGGGATATGGTAGGGTGCGAAGTGTCCATCAGATGTACACTTCATTTTCCTGGGAAAGGGAAGGTGCATTTGAAGATGCATTCGAAATACGTCAGCCTTCGTCGCGCCACGATGACGCAATTGGCCTTGGAATGTGGTCTTCGGAAGGTGCATCCTGAATTGGGACAGCTTACATCATGACGCTGTGACGCAATCACACTTCAAATGTGCACTTCAGAGTCTGCACACTTCAGTTTGGAACAGTCTTCGTTGCGCTGCTGTGATGCAATCGCACTTCAAATGCACACTTCAGGGTCCGTGCACTTCACATTGGGACACAGCTTCTATGTCGTGGCCACGGGTGCTTCTCAAACGGAAAGCTGCATCCTACCGAGGCTGCGTCTTTCCTAGTTCAGTCCTTCAGAGGCTTGTAGGCTAGAGTCCTCCTCGGCATTAAACGCTAGAATGAGACGGTCTAGTAAGTGAGCGTGACTACGTTACATATGTTCCCGCCCTCACCGTCACGGCACAAAATAACTAATAAAACATAGTTTTGGAAAAATACTTTGTATTACAAATCTTTATATTTTTTTGCCTTTTATTAATGCAATACAACATTAATTAAAGCTGCAAGCAGCGATAAACGGGCCCTCGCACCCGGGCTCACCGCCATGGGGTGGCTTTAGTAAAACAGCGAACGGCGAGCATTATGCATTTAAAGTGGTAAATATAGGAGGAATACGTCAAAGTCATTTATATGTGCCAATCTTCCTGCTGCCAGCTGGTGGCGCTATAACTATAACTGGATTTTGGCATGTAGATTTCTTCAGTCCAGCACTTATCAAACATATGAAATTTGGTGCAGATTGAACATGGTATGTTTGAGTTAGTATAAAGCATGACGTGTCCTATTGCCAACAGGTGGCGCTATGATTATAACTGAATATTGGCCTTTAGATGTCTTCAGGCCATGATTCTTTCCAAATATGTGAAGTTTGGTGCAGATTGGACATAGCATGTTTAAGTTAGGGTGAAACAAGCCATTTCCTGTTGCCAGCAGGTGGCGCAATGATTATAATTAAATATTAGCCTTCAGATTGTGTTCAGGCCAGGACTTTTATTGAACATGTGAAGTTTGGGGAAGATCTGACATTTAAATTTTAATCTCATTAAATTTCGAGGAGTAGTTTGTTACAGCATAAAACATGTCACTTCCTGTTGTCAGCAGGTGGCGCTATGACTATAACTGAATATGGGCACGTAGATGTGTTCAGGACCAAACAGCTATCAAACGTATGATGTTTGGGGCAGATTGGACACTGCATGCCTGAGTTACAGTAACTTCCTCTTTCACTGCATTAATAGCATGCTTTAGCACTTAGCTAAGTGTTGCTAGCATGTTTTAGTATGTTTCTAGCATGTTGCCAGCCTATTTAACACTTGCCCTCAAAAAAGCGATTCACTTTGGAGAAGAAGAAGAATAATAATAAACGGAGCAATTCCAAGAGGGTCCTCGCACCGCGGTGCTCGGGCCCTAATAAAAGGCATCACAGTCATCTAATCTCCCCGTGGGTTAAATTATTGGCAGTATATATTGGTAAAATTAGTTTTTTATTAAATCCCAAAAATAATAATAAAGCTATCCGTACTCTTTTCCAACGAGAAATTGTTACTGTACCTTATGTTTTGTCTCATTTGGGTCTCTTTATTGAACGGAAAATTTATTTGCTGGAGAAAAGTGTGGTTGTTACCACAGAAATATCATCTTAGAAATAAGATTAAAGAAGTTTCTTATAAGCTTATTCATAGATTTTATCCAGCAAATCATTATTTACAAAAATGTAAAAAAGGAATAAATGTAAATTGTATTTTTTGTAATGAGTATGAGGAAACTGCCTTGCACTTATTTTGGTACTGTACATACTCGGTTACACTATGGTGTAAGGTCCAAAAATTTATTAGCGAAAATATTCAGAGTTTAAGACCTTCTTCACTCCTATGGGAACATGTTCTCTTTGGCTTTACTGACTATCCTGATCAAGAGGAACAGTACTTTTACTTAATTAATTTACTTATTCTATTGACCAAATTTCACATTCATAAGTGTAAAATTACCAATGCAAATCATTATTTACACAAATTTAAAAAAGGAATAAATGTAAATTGTATTTTTTGTAATGAATTTGAGGAAACTGCCTTGCACTTATTTTGGTACTGTACATACTCAGTTACACTATGGTGTAAGGTCAAAAATTTATTAGTGAAAATATTCAGAGTTTAAGACCTTCTTCACTCCTATGGGAACATGTACTCTTTGGCTTTACTGACTATCCTGACCGAGAGGAACAGAACTTTTACTTAATTAATTTACTTATTCTATTGACCAAATTTCACATTCATAAGTGTAAAATTACCAATAAAAAACCCAATTTTATGGTTTTGTTGATTGAAATATGTAGGCTTATATATATTGATAGTATCAGAGACTCTGTGAATAAGAAAGCTGTAAGCTTATACAAGAACTAAAAGAGGGAACTAATGAGTACATTAACAGAACACAGGTGAACAGAATGAACTAATCAACACACAAGGGAAAACTAGGTCAGGGGAAAACATGACAGTCCATGGTGGTGACAGAACTCCCCCCTCTCGGAAGGCGCAACCTCGCGCCGTGATGGGATGAACAAAGGAGGTAGGGAGGGGTTTGGGAGGAGGACGAGGCAGGAGGGACCCAGACCGCAGCCAACATGGCGGTCCACGGTGGAGCCGATGGAGGGAGAAGCCATGGTGGAGGAAGGGCTGACGACTCCAAGGGGCCGACCAACAGCGGCGGAGCAGGTGGGAGAGGAGCCCGAGGCGGAGACGGAGAGCCGATGAGCCAGGGCGATGAGGAGGATCCGGAGGGCCAAGGCTGAACAGATGGCTCAGGCCACTGAGGCATAGGCAAGGATCCGTGCGGCTGCCCACACACACCAGATGGCCACTCCCAGCACTGGGAGCGCCAGAGATAGCGGAACAACTTCCATGGTCGTGATAGGGCACACAGACAGTTCAGGGTAGATAGACAGTTCGGCACAACCTCCATGGTCATGATGGGGCAGACAGAGAGTTCATGGCAGATAGATAGTTCGAAAACAGCCTCCTGGGCCATAACAGGACAGACAGAGACTTCAGACAATGACGGGAAACTGGTTATTTCTGAATAAAAGTCTATCAGATCCCCTGAGTTCTGCCTCAGTTCACCCTCAGCGGTGATCAGAGTATGTGAGCGGAGTGGAGCGGCAACAGTTTCCCCTCCGCGCTCCAAGCATTCAATAATCACTCCGCTCCAGCTCCACTCCGGGTTCACCATTTGCTGCTGCCGCTCCACTCCTCGCTCCACTGATCAGAAACACCGCTTTGCCTTTGCTCCGCTGCTAAATTATTTCACTATGCTTGAAAAATCAAAGTTCTGTTCGGAAATTATATTAAACGAAAAATAAATGCATAATACTAGAAGAATAGTTTTAACATGGTTTATTGGAACACTATTAGCCCAAGTTCATAATAAATGACTGCTTAACTCGCTTAGCTTACTTGTCTGTGCAACGTCTCTCTACTATGGTGAAGCTGAGGGTAGTTACTTCAGAAACAGAAAGAATATGTTGTAACTTTTCAGTTTTTAAGCTGATAAATCACAGGACAGCGTTGACCAAATTTTCTTCATTCCTGAATGTATGCGCGCGATCTGTACATTATGTGCGAGCTTGTGTGTTCTGTCCGTGTGCAGCAATGTAGCAGTACATTAGTTTCGAGCGGAGATTAACAAACTGTACAACTTAGAACATGCTTTAACCTCCTGCTCTCGTCCATCAGCATTTTAACTTTCATATGTGATCCACATATCTGTCAAGCTAACTAATTATGTTTAATGAGTGAGTTGGCATAATTTGTGCTCGTGATGGAGCGGTAGCAGAGCGTTCTCGGAGCGAGTGAAAACCTCCACGTTCCGACTTTCAAAAAATCAGCTCCTAGCTCCAGGCAAAATCACGCCGCTCCACTCCTCGCTCCGCTCCCACTCTGATCCGCTCACATACTCTGGCGGTGGTACAGTGGGTGGGGCATTCCTCCGTGTCCTCACTCTCCACTGTATCATCCCTCATTGCTGGCTCTCACACCTGGTCAGACGATCTGTGAGGCTCTGGCTCCGGGGCGATCCTTAGCTCTGTCGCTCTTTCTGGCAATGGCAGTCAGTGTATAAACAAATAACGCAGAAAAGTTCATCCAATCACAATTTATTTTTTGACGTTCTCAAGTAAAGCGTGAGTCTGAGCTCCGCCCCTTATTAGAGTCTTCAGGGCTCTCGTTTCAGATTGACAGATTCATCAGCCAATCAAATTGTTCAATTTGCACCTGGTGGGTGTAGACTTTCAGATTTGTCATTGCACAAGCACAACCAAACCCTGGATTTTGGCACAACTCAACGGAAATGTATGTACGTAATTAGAGATAACAGCGCTAGAGCATACCTGACAACACTCCCTTTTTTCCCGGGAGTCTCCCGAATTTCACACTTTCCCACCACCCTCATATTTTGTTATTACTCCCGGTAAACTCCTGTCATTTGTATGGCCCAAACCTTGTTAACCCTTATGTGCTGTTCATTTGGGGTATAAACTTGTGGCCTGTAGCACGAAGCTGGTTTCAGTTTTTACCCAGGTAATTTCGCGTTTAGCTTGAGCAAACTGAGTTTTCGGGCTCAAGAAGGTGGGTTGGTGTTGAGCGGGTTTCGTCACCATGGTAATCTTACACTACACGGCTACCCTGCTCCCAAGCAGGTTTTATTCTGAGTTAGAGATCGCAAACCAAAGCTGGATCAGTTCTGAGCAAAGTAACATATATCAAAGTAACAACTACAAAGTAGCAAATTAACAATTGTTTATTATATTAAGATTTTATAGATTATAATTATGTATAATTCATATAATATATTCAGATAATTAATTGTATGAGTAAAAATTAATATTAAACTTTAAATTAATAGGCTATAACTATATGCATATAAATAAAAGGTTCAATATATAAAGCTTTTTAAACTGATGAAGCTTGTTTTCTTTTGAGCTCCTTGTAATATAAATTATTTAAATTCAGTTGATTCACTTGCATTGATATAAACTTACTCTGCTCTAAGTTTGTTCATTTTGCTTCGTGCTACAGGCCATTGAGCTGTTTGGGGTCTCCAGCATCTCCAACAAAATGAGATAATAATGTTTTTTGTTTTTTTTTAAACAAATGTAATTTTACTCAGTTTATTAATGTTTTAACTCTACATTGCAGTTTTGGGAGGATTTATTGTATTTTTTAAATGTATATAAAAATTTTTTTACTTTTTATGTAAAATACACTTTATAAAAGACCCACATTCCTAATTTTAATTCATGGGGATAACATGGCCAATGTGCCATAACATAATGGGAAATTGTTTCCATCTTCTTGAACACAAACACTTTTAAAATTAGCCACCAGATGGCTCTAGAGTAGAGCATTACTCAATGGCTCATTTGCATTTCCACACAGGTAAAGAACTTTTCACAAATTTTTTTTTTTATTTAGATGTATGTTAAGAGATTATAAAATAATTATAGTAATACTAAAAATGACTCTTTGTCAAAGTTTAGCAGTTTTTTGTACTGAAGTATAATTTTTTTGCATTTATGACACGTTTACAGTCAAACCTGTATGTGGTGTTATTTGTGTGTATTAGTGTGTGTGTTTGCATTTATTCTCCATTGTGGATGTGCTGTGGTGTCCCTTCATCATTTCTGTGTGTGTTCTTCGTTGTAGCTGATTTTTATTTGACAAATTATGTACGAGAGAGCCACTCATGTCATGTCACTTTTTCTTGTCTTATGAGTGGGTGTTATGAGATTTATAGGCATTGGGGCGTGGGGTGGGGGCTGTGTGGGATTTTCCTCCACCGCGGATGTGCTGTGGTGTCACCCCTTCAGTTTTTGTGTGTTGGCTGCATTGTAACTGACATTTTTGACCAATTATGTAACAAAAAATCAATTTTTTAATAGTCTCCCATTTATTTCTATGGGTGATTTTTTTGGGGGTGGGGGTGTTTGACTGTGCGAACGTAATCGTTCTGCATTAACGTGTGGAAGGGTTGCCACTTCATTTTCGTGTATTTTGTGGTCTGCATTGTGGTGGATTTAGTGATTTTATTTGACAAATTAAAAAGAAAAAGTATCGATTTTATAATTTCTCCATTAATTTCAATGTGGGGTCTCGAGAGACATGGTGGAAAAATACGTCACTCAGTCAAGGGCACAATCGTGCAGTGGAGGCACAGAAGGGCACACCGGCCATTTTCGACCTCCATCACTTAAGGGTGTATTCACACCTGTCTTGTTTGGTTCGTTTGAATCAAACTCAAGTTCGTTTCCCCCCTTGGTGTGGATCTTTTGGGCAGGTGTGAATACAGCAATCGCACTCGGGTCCGGTCTCGGTCCGGTTCCAACGAACTCTGGTACGCTTGAGAATTTCTGTCCAATGAATGGATGGCCTTAGCACAGTTCTGGTTCACTTGCAAAAAGGGCAGTGTGAAAGCGAACCACACCAAACAAAAAAAATCAACATTGTGTTTGGTCCGGACCAAAGCAAGTGAACTAGCGGACTTTCCTGATGTGAATAAGGGACAAATGGAGGCAGAAACCGTGTTACAGGTGTACGTTTATTTATGTGCAAATTTAGTTGTATCAGATTTAAGGCCATAAAAAGTATTTAATGGTACAAATCTCGATTATGATTCAAGAGGTCTTAAATTTAAAGGTGCTGTATGTAAGTTTTTGACTCTACTAAAGCATAAAAAGACCATAATATGTTTGCTGATATTTAACAAACATGCTAAGAACTGCAAATCATGTTTTTTACAGTCATTTTAGTCATTGCTCTACTCCGCTCATATGGCATTCATTTTCTTGTGCAGGTCTTAAAAGTTCTTTAAAAAAAGTTTTAAATTTGATTTTAAAAATCCTGCAGATACGCTGAACCGCCCCAAACGAGCCAACCACCCCTATTTGTTTCTGCCTATTTTAAGATTTAAATTACTTTTTGTCACCATGCAACACTACTTTAGAGTTAAATTCATTTATCGAGAAAGAACAACACTCAAACAATGTACTATGAAATGTGTAATAAACTGTTTTAGACCACATACACCAACTCTATTCATCTTTCATATATTCTTGTAATAAACTTTTTTGTTGTTTTTGTCGTCGTTTTCCTTTTTTTTTTTTTATCAGACATTTATTGGTTATAGGCCATAACATATTAGGCTATAATTATTTCCTTTCATTCATCGTCAAGTGCGCTCATTCCTGTTGGTGTTGTCAATCTGGTAACCTGCATGTGCATCAAGTCTGAGGAGGAGGGGCCGGGTGAAAAAAACCCTCCCCAATATACATTCCTTGGAAATTGACAAAATACATATTTCTTGGCCTACACTATGAGCTTACATAGCTAGTTGAGAGGTTGCAAAAAAATCGATTGTGCAAATCCATTGTGCAATATGAACTGTAAGAGAGAAAAAAAAGAAAAGAAAAAGAAAAGGTACTGGTAATTTTCTGCATTATCAGTTAAGTTTGCCATGGCATTATCAGTTAAGTGGACATTTCCTTACCCTTAAACACAATACAATGTAATCCTTAATTAAAATACAGGTAAAACACCTGTGAAAAATCAATATGGAAAAATAATTTATTCCTTTTTATTCCTTTTTATAGATATTTCTTAGAGTGTGCAAAACCATGCATTCATCAATCCAGATTAGTTAAACTTGATAATGCCCTGCTATCTGCCAACCCATTGATTCAAACTGTATTTAAAAGTTTCATATCTTGGATGCTCAGCATCACTTCTACTAACTAAATACAGGAACTTTTATATGGGGCCCTTTAAAGGTTACTTGCTTTGGAACATGTTTCCTGCTATTTTCCTCTGTCAAACCACAATGCATTTTTAGTAGCAACGAAACAACATAATCAGACAGTTTTGAGAGAAGCCAGCTTCCATTAACTATAAACTGGTAACTAAACAGTAGTATTTATAATGTGTGTATTAATAAATGAGAAATGTTTTTTGGAGCAACGGAAAAATGGTTGGGTTAGAATTTTTTTCTAGACATTTTGATGTGGCAAGGGGTGTGAAAGCATAAAAGTTAAGGTGAAAGTGCATACATGCATCAGTTGTTTGGAGCAGAGGCCGATGGACACATGGTAAGACCGCAGTCTAGTCTAATCTATTATCTACCATTATTCTTTACCATGTGTTAATGGATTGATAGTGTGATCATCATTCGCTTTTTCAGGGAAATTCAAAGCACAAGGATCATTTTGGAAGACGATTGATCATGAGATATTACTTAATTGTTTCACTCTCCTCAACAATAGGTAAAAATGTATTTTAACAACTTTATTTACTTACAACTTATTTAACACTACATAACACTTTCAGCTTAAAAGGTGCCTGTTGTGTGCTTCATTTTGCAGTCTGCTCCTCTGATGCAGATGTTGTTCAGGAGGATAATGTAAAAATAGGTCAAGCCGGAGAAGATGTGAACCTCACTTGCACCTTTTCAAAGCTTCTGCAAACGACAACAGCGTGGTTTAAACAGACGGCTGATAGAAAAAACGTACAAATTGTATCTTTATATTTAAATCAACAACCCAGTTGGAATGAGGACTTTGATAAAACAAGTCGTTTTAATGTTATTAAAGCATCAAGTCTGAGGAGGAGGGGCCGGGTGAAAAAAACCCTCCCCAATATTTTGAATTTGGACTACAACACCTAGTTCATCCACTCAGTGTCAATCCTACATACAGCACCTTTAAGGACAGAATGACAAAAATTGAGATGTAGCTTTATGATTAAACTTGATTTTATTGATTAAACATGAGAGCTGCACGTTTCAAAGTCTGGTGCTGCGCTGCTTTGTTTACAGCTGTTACCCGGGAAACCATTATATTTCTGCCATTCCAAAAGCGCCTCCTGCTGGCAGAGAAAGAATTAGCATTTTTAATAAGCCCTTCTGCTATTTTTGTTCAGACTCAGCAACATATTACTGTGTAGTCTCATCGTATTACACCGTTGGAATGGGTGCAGGAACCAGATTACTTGTCAAAGGTGTGTTTTTCTGCTTATTTTAGCTGGTTTGCTATTGGTTTGGTTTGAGGTAACTGATTTTTTTGGCCTTACCATTTCTGTCCCACTTATGTCACCTTTCAAGATGCAGCTGTGGACAGACACATAACTCTTCAGCAGTCTTCGATAGACAAGCTTCATCCAGGGGATTCTGTGAGTTTGCAGTGCAGAATCTTCACTGAGAGCTGTGCAGGAGAACACAGTGTCTACTGGTTCAGGCAAAGCTTGGGAGAATCTCAAGGAGTCCTTTACACCAAAGGGGAGAGAAATGGTCAGTGTGAGAACAGCACTGAGTCTCAAACACAGAGCTGTGTCTACAATCTCTTCAAGAGCAACATCAGTCACTCTGATGCTGGGATTTACTACTGTGCTGTGGCTGCGTGTGGAGAGATACTGTTTGGAAAAGGAACTGAACTAAATTTTAGAGGTAAGATGAAGGTGAAAATTGGTTTAAATTGGTTTGATCTTTCGTCTCTGGAAAAGCATTTGATTCATATAGCAGAGTACGTTGTAATGAACTGATCTAATAAATGAGGGAAAAAAGGTTATCTAAGAAATTAAAATTCATTTTTGACTTTGTTTTAGAGAGTGTTTATGTGAATCCAGCTCTTCTTGCTCTTGGAATTGTAAACATCATATTTTTGGCCCTTGTTGTTTTTCTGGGAATAAAACTATACAGGGGTCAGAATAAAGGTAAGACTTTTTGAATAAAATAATTTATTATATTAATGCAAAATTGACAGAGTAAAAATTACATATGATGGCCATTTATCAATTTACCAAGACTGTTTCTTATTTTTCCAAAGTGCCTACATCTCAAGAGAGTCAAGTAAGTTCATCATTTTTTTCTGTTTGAGACCTTAAATGTAGAAAGGACTATTGACTACATTTACAGTACTCTGTTTTTATCAATTTGATATTAGTTATTAGTACTTAAAAAATATATAATAATAATAAAGTTTCAAATATAAAAACGTTAGGACTTTTGGTCTATATTATGCCATATCGTGTCATTTTTCTCTCTTAATATTAGAATGAAGACACCCTGAATTATGCAGCCATTAGTTTTGGTCAGAAACCTCTGAACACTAGAAGAGCCAAAGCAAAGATCAGTCAGGATCAGTCTCTGTACGCACATGTCAGATCACACCAGTGACATTCACAGGTTTAAATGTGCATTTAACTTCTACAATGTAAAAAATGTTTTCATTATTATCTTATAACAACAATTTGACTCCATCCATTTAATTTGTCAGAATAATTTGAGTAATTTCTACTCCATTTTAGTTGATTGATTTTCTTTATGTGAAATTAAATTCAAAGTACAGTTTGGTAATGTAAAGTGCAATGAATTTATCACTGCTGACACCACCGTGATTTTTGTTTTCAATTAATTAATCTATAATGCTTATAAGGATAATATCTAGGATTTTTCCATGAAATGAGTGTAGATAACAATGTCATCAAAATATGAATTGCAAGATGATCACTAAAGGTGACCATATTTAAATGTAATTAAATGTTTAAATACTGTGCTATTTAGGCTTTGTACTCTTGTTAGATATGTGAATTTGTTTGGCATAGTAAGGATAATTGTGGGAAAGAAAGGTAGTGTGTGTTTGTGTGCCCATGTTTTTGTGGATCCATGCATGCATGTTGTTAGACTGTGTGTTCTTTTCTGGGCAACTTTGGATCTTTGTTATGGTATGTTCCATTTTACAGTGTGTACTTCATTTGCATCTTCTAAATTACAATAAACGTATATGTGTATTGTCATATTGTGGTGTTTGAAATTCACAAGAACTAACAGTAAGGGTTGAGAGATACTGTATATATATATATATATACAGTGCCTTGCGAAAGTATTCATACCCCGTTCATTTTTTTCACATTTTGTTATGTTGCTGCCTTATGTTAAACTGCTTTAAATTACTTTTTTTCCCACATCAATCTACACTCCATACACCATACTGACAAAGCAAAAACAGAATTGTCAAGGCTAGGTTTTATTTTAAAATTCTCCTCATAGGCCTAACTTTTAATGTAAGAGTATCATGTACCATATTTAAATGTTTGCCACTAGCTTAGTCTTAAGCAACGTAATATAACATCTATATAGAAGTAATATATTATGAAGGTAAAATAATGCCTAAAAGATTTGCATACGCAGGGTAAGAGTTGTGGAAGTGTAAAAAAGACTGTAAGCGTAAATTATGATAGTCTTAGATTACAGATACAGATTTAGTCTACAGATTTAGACAGATTTGTGAACAATATTTGAGAGAAATAGGCCTTTTTTCAAACAACAGCCATGTCTATTAAATGTGGTCGTTAAAGGGGTCATCGGATGCAAAATTCACTTTTCAAGTTGTTTGAACATAAATGTATGTTGGAAG
>NW_015554416.1:17384-18377 GCF_001515605.1 Sinocyclocheilus anshuiensis
AATCCCTATTTTAAAATCCCCTTTCTCAAACCAGGCTGTTCTGAGATTCCTGTCAGAATGACGTAGTTCTGTACAGACCCCTCCCACGATAGTTGATTGACAGTAGTGTTTCAGCACAGACTGGACTGGTGTCTTACCTTAGACCCGCCCTGACTGAGCTGTCATCAGTCCACCATTGTGTCGACTCCGGTGCAGGGGAAGATGAGAATGTCTCAGATTAAGCGATTGAGGTGCTTTATTGTTGGATGTAATAATGAATATAGCAATCGTCATTTACTCCCAACATCTGAGCTGCTGAAGATGCAGAGGATTAAGGTTACTTTCGCTTTGAAGTGAATGCGCCACTCCCGATCAGCCTAAATGCATCTATGTTCGCTCGAATCATTCATGATCCAGCCTCATCTACAGAAGAAGTGAGTATAAGAGTTTTTTATGAATCTTTGCAAATCACCTTTCTTAATAATGCGCTAAATTAGCAAGTTTCACGATGAATGCGGCTAAAGTAAACAGTCTCTCTGAGAGCAGCTCGGAAGAGATGGGCGGGGCCTGCAGAGCTCATTAACATTTAAAGCATCATGGACTATAATGGCTTGATAAAAACAGAGCTGATTTTTACAGGTTTAAAAAGGTGTTTTTTACACTAACATTGAGAAATTTTAACCAAAGTATGTTATAGACTTTTAATTAAGACCCTAAAGAATCATATCAACTTGTGCAAAATGAGCATCCGATGACCCCTTTAAATTATTGCACTCACCATATTAGCGCCACCATCGTCTCTCCTCCACTGCAATCGCGGGTGCTGTATGAGTAAAATTAACTTAGACTCCTCATAAACAACATCGAGTGAAAAAGAAAAAGGAAAAGACGAAAATAATCTCAGTCGATCTCGCTGGTCCGGGGTTCAAGCGCGGTTTGTCCGCTGCAGGCGCGTGAGAAAACTAACGTTAGCTAGCTAACGGATGAGAAATGTCCCGTCGTTTAGACAAACAA
>NW_015554417.1:0-806 GCF_001515605.1 Sinocyclocheilus anshuiensis
TGTATGTGTCACATGATTCTGTATCATATTACAGTATTACTGTACAAACTACTATAAAAAAATGGGTAGTGCTGTGAAGTATATGTAAAGGAATACCATTGTGATGTTACAGTACTGTGTACAGTTTGAAAGTACAGTATGTGAAAAAGAACCTAACCAATGACATCTTGTGGTGGCATTTTCTACAGAATGGTTGGACGACCTCCTCAAGGTGGAAGTGAACGGCTCTTCACTCAACAACAAGAGCTTGCCATCATTGAAATGGTGCGAGAAAATAATGCAATCCGACTTCGTGAGTTGCAACAACGCATAATTGCAAATAGAAATGTATTCAACAATATCAACAGGGTCAGCATTTCTACACTAAGTCGCATCCTACAGAAACATAACTTCAGAATGAAGCAACTGTACAGGGTGCCATTTGAGAGGAACAGTGTCAGGGTCAAGGATCTGCGCCATGGTTATGTACAGGTATGTGTCACTTTACTTTACATACTATATATTGTGATGTGGGAATGAGGGTTTATGCTGCCACCTGCCCTGCCTGTAGCTTGTAGTTTTTGTCTATACTGACGCAACCCAGCCCCTACTTGTGTGAAAATATAGACATTGTAGTTACTGTATGTGTTTTCAGTAACACTATTCAATATTTTCTGTTACAGACAGTTCTGGATTTTGATGCTGCCGAACTGCCACATGAGTTCATCTACGTGGATGAGGCAGGCTTCAATCTGGCCAAAACCAGGCGTCGGGGCTGTAATGTAGTTGGACAAAGGGCTGTTGTAAATGTCCCTGGGCAGCGTGGG
>NW_015554418.1:0-252 GCF_001515605.1 Sinocyclocheilus anshuiensis
GTAAGCATGTAATAATTATGTTTAAATAGCCTGGTGTAAACATTAGTTTGTGCGATTTGTTACTGACTTTAACATAAACATAAACATATGTGAACATGTGCACTGCACTTAACACTGTCTGTTAACTTTTTTGGTCGCACCCCCCTTTAAACCTATAAAAAAAAAATCTTTTTTTTTATTTAAAAAAACCTACAGGGAAAAAAAAACACCTGCATCACTTGAAACATTGAAAAATAGCATAGAGAGAATAAC
>NW_015554418.1:1399-1534 GCF_001515605.1 Sinocyclocheilus anshuiensis
TGGCGACATCAGAAATGGATATTATATAATAGATGCTTTTTTGAACATTTTAGCAATTTAGTTAGCAATTTAAAAAAAAATTTTTTTTACACGGCACCCCGGTTGGGAAACACTGCGCTAAGGCATAGGACACAC
>NW_015554419.1:0-387 GCF_001515605.1 Sinocyclocheilus anshuiensis
ACATAAGAGTGTTAATTTTCTGCTGACATCAGAGCCACTGAGGACAGCAGTGCATTCGTTTTGTTTTTGATGGTAATGCACCACCGAATACACCTAAATTCATTTATGTCTGCGCAAATAATTTTACTCCAGACTGCTTTCTGAATGAGGGACAATTCAAGGTATATTTTGTTAAAAAGTTAAAACTCAAGGATAGATCAGCACCCATTGTTTGTGATCCAGCTGCACTTCAAGAAGAAGTAAGTCTCGCACTTTATATTTTTGTATGATGATCATTTGCAAATCGCCTTTGCTCTTCCATGGAAGAGAGGGGCGGGGGGAGCAGAGCTCATTAACATTTAAAGAGACATGCACTGAAACGAGTCGCCGTAAACAGAGGTGTTTTTG
>NW_015554419.1:427-531 GCF_001515605.1 Sinocyclocheilus anshuiensis
GGAAAAATTTTGTCACTTCATAAAATCTCAGCAAAAAAAAAAAAAATGTAAATATGTTCATTTAGATGTGTTTATAAAATAATATAAATGCATAATATAATATT
>NW_015554420.1:0-23403 GCF_001515605.1 Sinocyclocheilus anshuiensis
GGGACAGGAAAGCAGAAGTCTTTGATAATTTTTGACCTTACAATACTGTGGTAGTGGTTCTAAGCAAATGAAGAGAATGTAAGCACTCATATGCTGCAAAGCATCTTTCTCAGTGACAGATAGTTGGTTCATACTATGTTAAAGGAACACTCCACTATATTTGAAAATAGGCTCATTTTCCAAACTCCCCTAGAGTCAAACAGTTGAGTTGTACCGTTTTCGAATCCATTTAGCCGATCTCCGGGTCTGGCGGTAGCACTTTTAGCTGTAGCTAAAAAGCTTAACATAGATCATTGAATCCGATTAGACCGTTAGCATCTTGCTCAAAAATGAACAGAGTTTTTATATTTTTCCTATTTAAAACTTGACTCTTCTGTAGTTACATCGTGTACTAAGACCGACGGAAAATGAAAAGTTGCGATTTTCTATGCCGATATGGCTAGGAACTATGCTCTCATTCTGGCGTAATAATCAAGGAACTTTTCTGCCGTACCAGCAGCAGGCGCAATGATATTACGCAGCGCCAGAAAATAGTACCAGCTAGGTAACTTCCAATGAGCCTATTTTCAGGCGCTCCGTAATATGATTGGTACCCATGGTACGGCAGCAAAATTCTGTAAGGGAAACAGGTCAATTTAGCTCAAAGGCTCAATTTAGCTCATTTATGTTTTAATAGGGAATTTGGACAGAATCACTGTTTTATAACATCAACTCTGTAATGGATATTAGAATAGAAAATATAGTGAAAACACTATTAATTAGCACAGTAACAAGATCGACTATTTAAGACAAACCTGTAATCACAAAACACAAGATAATTCTCTTTTCAATATCAATAAGACTTTATTGGATAAATCTAAGCTACTAGTCTAACACATAAACACACGCACTCACAAATTCACACAAGTTGCAGGAAGAGAGAAAGTGAGGAAAGAATGAGTTTAAGAGAATGAAAATGTGAAAGCCCAAGTTTACAGCAATATGTGCAATTGCATAGACCTGAACAACCATCAATGAGGTTAAAATTTATATTAAATGCACCAGTTCAGCTAGAATCTGGTTCTTGTGTTGCCTGTGTAGGGTGGTCCCTTTTGTTGTCGTCCTTGCAGAAAAGGGGGTTTCCCGAGGTTGCTGATTGGCTGGAAGTTTGAAAACCAGTGGTTGGGTTGAAGATGCGAAGTTGTGGGATGGTTGAAGTTTTGAGGCGGTCACAGACTTGAGGTGAACTCGGAGACAAAACAACTCAGAACACGAAACTCTCAAAGGGAAAGAAAATAAATTAAAGTAGAAGAATAGACGTAACGAGACTAGATGGTTTTCTTCTCATCGTGGCTAAGTAGCAGCGGGCGTGCAGGCCGAAGCACGCTTGAACGGCACTCGACAAATTAACGGGCAAAAAGCATGGCTATAAAAGCTATGACGAAAAGCAACACTAAAAGCAGTGGTTAAAAGCGATGACTAAAAGCTAGGATCATAATTTGATGGTGTTCTGAGTATTTAAACTGGGTTTTGGACACGTCCCAAATCTTGTCTTGACCAATTAGATATCGTCTTTGCTCGAGGTGTTGTATATTTCTCCTCCCAATACATAAATCAACGTGTCATCTCATCAGTCACATGGTTCTATAACAATAATATGATACCTTTGACAAAGAATTGATTGGAATAAACGTTTCAAGCAAGAAGATTCAAATACACACAAACTAAACATGAATATGAACCCTTAAGCTATTCAATAGATATTAAAAAGACATACATAATAAGTGATTAGAACATGATAGCGAAATGTGTGGGTTACATACATGATATGGAGTTCAGCAATGGACCGATATTCGTTTATAAGTCTTTTTGAGTTCATTTTGATGCATCTACTTCTGTAAAAGACATCTGTTTCTGTGCCATTCTGTAAACATAAGGACATGTTCTGTGAAGACCAGAGGATAAAAGGTCTCATAAGGAATCTCAATCTGGTCTTTGTCTTCTAGGTGGGGGAAACCACCCAACGCAGTTTCTACTAATGATTTTCCTCATGTGATGGTAATGATATGCTGTGTCTTTGACCAAGATTGGTTACTTGCCCCAAAATTGACAATCTCCTTCCTGCGTTGGGATTATCATTGTCTTCTTTTGTTTAATGTTCTGTGAAAAGAGTTGGTTGGTTAGGCTTGCTTCAGACTGGCTGCCGCTAGGGTCTGATTTACAAACATCCTGTTGTCTTAGGCCCCTTTGTGGAATTCGGGTTGTTCAACACCAACTCTTGAATTTTAAATTGTCTGAGTCGCTCTGATTCCCTACAGTTCCTTGATTATTACGCCGGAATGAGAGTATAGTTCCTAGCCATATCGGCTATCCATTGGTCTTAGTACACGATGTAGCTATAGAAGAGTCAGCCCCCACGAACAGGCACCAGATACAATGAAAAATATACTCCTTAAACAAAGACATACGTAATCAAACATAAACAAAACATTAAAGATGGAGTGAAGGAATAAAACAATGAATCCATCCATTCAACTCTTAAAAAGATACCTAAGGAAGGGGCCCCAGATTTTATAAAATATTTTAGAAGCATCGATCTTGGAAAAGCGAATCCTTTCGAGTTTGAGGGTGGCAACCATCTCCGCAAAACTTGGCGGTAAAGAGGACTTCCAATCCATCAAAATCACCCTTTTAGATACCACCATACCAAAGATAAGAGACAGTTGCTGAGAATGTGTTAATGCTAAAGTAGGGTCAGAACATCCATGCAAAGCTAATAATTCAATATCTGGACTGATATCTTCTCCAAAAACATACACCGAAAAATATTCTTCCAAAACTCAGAAGTCTCAGGGCAAAACCATAAAGAATGAGCATGTGTGCCATCTGAGCTCTTACATTTTTCACATAATGGGGAAATTGAAGGGTAAATTTGATAGAGTTTAGTTTTGGTATAGTGTAACTTATGCAATACTTTAAACTGTATAATTTGTAATTTAGCATTAATAGAGCAGGTATGAATTCATTTCAGTCCCTCTTCCCAAATCTCGTTTGAGATATTAGTTCCGGTATCATTTTCCCATGCTACTTTGAGGTGATCTGAAGACACTGCAAAATGAGAAACAAACAAAGAAACAAACCGTGACACCAAATGTTTGTCCATAGGAGGTTGACCCAAACGATCATACAGATCAAGCAAATCCTTAAACTCAGTAAAATAATGTTTTATGTAGTGGCGCAGCTGAAAATATCGGATAAAATGTGATTGGAAAAGATCAAAGGTTTTATACAAGTGTTCAAAAGTGGCAAATTTTCCATCTATATAAAAGTCATTGACCTTGGTTAGTCCTTTGCCTCTCCACAATGCAAATACCTTATCCGACCGGCCAGGCAAAAAATGTTGATTATTGCAAATGGGCAGGTGCACAGAAGGACACATAATAATCAACGCGGTCCTCACTTGTTTTAAAATTGAGCACAACAAAATTCTTACATTGTAACTTCCTTAAAGATACAGGATTAGAAAAAAGAATAGCAGCTAGGGAGCTACCAACAACTGACCGAGCCTCAATACACAGCCACTTTGGATGCATATCCATCACGTTATCGGCAGCTTGATCGCTAATCAGCCAGAACATCATAGTCCTGGCATTAGCAGCCCAATAACAGTGAAGGAAAACAGGTAGCGCTAGACCACCCAACTCTTTCGGCTTCTGCAAATGAGCCTTAGAAATTCTATGCGCTTTAAAGCCCCAAATGAATGGCAAAATGACAGAATCTAATTGTTTAAAAAAAGAGTGACAAATATATAGGTAGGTTCTGAAACAGAATAAATCAGATAAAAAGATAAAGCCAGGCAGAGAGACCATTTTAATGTCATTGACCCGACCAATTAAAGATAACCACAGAGACTGAAAATATGTTTAAAATTTTTGAACTTCATGACTAGCCCTAAATAAGTAAAGTGATCCTCTGTTATTCTAAAAGGTAATGACCTCAAAAAGTGAGCATTCAGCCCTTGACCCAAGGGCATGAATACACTCTTCTCCCAGCTAACAAAATAACCAGAAAAAAAGCCAAAAACCTCGTGATTACATTAAAAGTGGCAAAGCAGAAGACGGATCACTCAAATATAAATGCAGATCGTCCGCATATAAGGACAGCTTAACCTCAGCATGACCATATGATTATACCCCTAATCTCAGAATGATTGCGAAGATGGATGGCCAGGGGTTCTAAAGCTAAATCAAATAGCAGTGGGCTTAAACAACAGCCCTGTCGTGTACCACGCAAAATTTTGACAATCACTTTTTGATCGCAATTGAGAAGACTTATTGGCCTGTAGCTAGAGGGCTCTGTAACATCTCTATCTTTTTTCTTCAAAAGGCATTTTATGTGCCTCATAAAAAGAATCGAGAATTTCTTTTCAATCGAATGATTTACCATTCTAAGCAACAAAGGAGCAATTGCATTTGCATTAGCCTTATAGAATGCCACACCAAACCCATCAGGGCATGTGACTTTGCCATTAGGGAAATTTTACAGAGAGTAAACGGTTCCTCTAATTCCTCTCTGGCACATTTATTAAGTTTTGGAAAGTCCACCGAATCAAGCAATTGATGCCCTGTAGTGCTCCGCTCAGAACAGCTGGAAGAATAAAGATGCTTGTAACATTCAGCAAAACGATTATTCATTTCTTTAGGATGTGTTAATAAAGTACCATTCTGAGATCTTATTTGATGAATGGATAGAATGCCACACCAAACCCATCAGGGCATGTGGCTTTGCCATTAGGGAAATTTCACAGAGAGTAAACGGTTCCTCTAATTCCTCTCTGGCACATTTATTAAGTTTTGGAAAGTCCACCGAATCAAGCAATTGATGCCCTGTAGTGCTCCGCTCAGAACAGCTGGAAGAATAAAGATGCTTGTAACATTCAGCAAAACGATTATTCATTTCTTTAGGATGTGTTAATAAAGTACCATTCTGAGATCTTATTTGATGAATGGTCCTATTAGCCTGCACACCCCTTAATTGCGTGGCAAGAAGCTTATCTGCCTTGTCTCCCAATTCAAACTGTTTAAGTTGTATTAACAAATTAGAAACCTGATCATTCAAAATATCATATTTCAACTTAAGAATAGCGTTAAGGTAACTCTGAGCTTTAGAAGAACAAAACGTTTGTTCTAAAGACGGACGTATGGATTCTATCTCAGACAGACGGCTACGCTTCTCCCTCCTCAACGAAGATTCATGTGGAATAATATGACTGCTTTACAGGTTTCCCACAGACAAGAGTCTGAAACATCCCCCTTATTATTTGTCTCCAAAAATTGACTTAAACACTCCTACCTTAGTCAGTTATCTGACTGAAACTGTTTATCCATTAATAATTGAGGATCGAAGCGCCTACAATACTGCGCCTTTGGTAGCAAAATGTTCAAACCCATAGAAATAGGGCTATGATCAGAAATGAGAATATGATATTTGGACTGACTCATCCCCTGAATGAGTTAAGAATCAATATTAAAGTAATCAATACGTGTATATGATTTAAGAACATGAGAAAAAAAAGAATAATCACAAGCAGTCGGGTTAATATATTCCACAAGATTCATGGATTTTATCACATTATTTAAAACACCTACAGACTGAATAAAAGGAGGAACTTGTGAAGAGTGACGATAGAGATGAGGATCCAAATAGTCTCCAGCAATTATCAAATTGATCGAGTTAGTATCTGGAATGAGCCTGAATAATTTCCTAAAAAAACAGGATCATCTATATTTGGCCCATACACATTAACACATGTAATCGGGAAATTATTAATGAATCCGAATTCAATAATATATCTTCCTGCAGGGTCAGACACCACAGAGTGCAATTGAAAAGGAATTGATTTCCGAAAAAGTATAGCCACACCTCTAGCTTTAGAGGAAAAAGTGGCATAATAAACTTGCGAAATCCAATTTGCCCTGGGGTTCCTGAAGAAAAATAATGTCAGCCGACAATGACTTTAAATGTGCAAACACTTTCCCCCTTTTAATCGGGTGCCCAATTCCTCTTACATTCCAACTAACAAATGTAATATTCACTCCAGCATCGCTATTATTATTAGGAATAGTGTCAGTCATACAACATCTTCAAAAACATAAACACAAAATCAGTAGTAACCGCAGCAAGAATAAACATTATCTGGTGCAACAAAAAACATAAAGAAGAACTCACGAAGTCCCCACAGCTACCCCATGAACCGAAGCAGCAAGAATTCCCCATCGTCTCGGAGACAACAAGAGTTCAAGACTAACTTAGCTTACCTTAGCCAAAAAGAAGAGCAGAAATAATGAAAAACACACAGAGTGGAGAAAAAAAAATTCAACAACAACTTCTGTTCTCCACTGCAAAAAGAGTTAGTAATCTGAATCGCGTACCACAGTGAGAATTAATAGAACGTTAAAATAGTCCACTTCTATTAGTTAAGGTCCAAAGCAAGCTGAGTATGTAAATGCTACACTGAATCATAAACATATATTATTATTTTTTTCCATATCCCTAGCGGTTGTTTTTTGTTGTTGTTGTCGTTTCGTTTTTTGTTTTTTTCTATTATGTGGCAAAACAGCAGTGGCCTATAACCATTCAGCGGGAAGGTGTTTCGCTAGGTGATCGCTTCTAATGAGGACGAGGGAGTGAGCTGTGCCTGGCGACTATGGATACGGAGTTGCAAGAGTTGCGGGACTTAGTTCAACAGCTAAGAACTGATAAAGATAGAGGCCCAGACTGCTTCGCGTACCACAGTGAGAATTAATAGAACGTTAAAACAGTCCACTTCTATTAGTCAAGGTCCAAAGGAAGCTGAGTATGTAAATGCTACACTGAATCATAAACATATATTATTATTTTTTTCCATATCCCTAGTGGTTGTTTTTTGTTGTTGTTGTCGTTTCGTTTTTTGTTTTTTTCTATTATGTGGCAAAACAGCAGTGGCCTATAACCATTCAGCGGGAAGGTGTTTCGCTAGGTGATCGCTTCTAATGAGGACGAGGGAGTGAGCTGTGCCTGGCGACTATGGATACGGAGTTGCAAGAGTTGCGGGACTTAGTTCAACAGCTAAGAACTGATAAAGATAGAGGCCCAGACTGCTCCTATAAGAACCTACTAATGTTGTTTCTGATATTCCCAGCTCTTCAGCTCAGTTTAATGGGTTCCATGACCGCATGTGCCCAGGGAAAGAAGTGTCCTGTCTTTAGAGGTACTGTGGGAATCGGAATAGCCGAATGGGTAGATGAGGTCCGCGCAAGTATGCGGGCCCAGTGTCTTACATCTGTTGATCAAGCCTACTTTATTTACGATCATTTGGAGGGGGAAGCTAAAAATGAAATCAACTATAGATCTAGAGCAGAGAGGGAGGACCCAGATCGGATCCTTTCTATTCTTCAAGAAATGTATGGATGCCCTCAGTCTTATGTTGCATTGCAAGAAAAGTTTTTTTCTCGTAAACAAATTGAGGGTGAGTCGTTACAGTCGTTATTCTCATGCTCTGTTTAGATTTATGAATGAGGTATTGGAAAGTACCCCAGATACAATGCCTAACTCTGCCATACTGTTGAGAGACCAGTTTGTTGAACATATTGTTGATCCAGCCCTTCGAAGGGCACTGAAACAAATTGTCCGAGACCATCCAAGTTATTCACACGCTTGGATATCCGTAAAGAGGCTATTCGATGGGAGCGGGGAGGTATGTCTGTAGAGGGGCGGGCACGAAGTTATTCTGTACTGTGTGCTACGCATGTATCTACTATACCAAACACCTCTAGTACAGGTAATTATTCTGCTGAAATTGCTGAAATAAAAGAACTGTTGAAACGACAACAAGAACAATTAAATCAGCTTGGGGAAAAGCTTTTCCGTTTGCAGAATCTTCCTAAGCGGCCTCCAGTACATCGTAATCAAGTCGTGTTTACACAAATGTAAAGTTCTGAAAACAGCACCCCAATTTAATGTCTTTAAAAAGGAGCTTGCCATGTATACAGAGGTACTGAAAATTATGAGAAGTGATAAAGCCAATAAATTACTTGATTTGTTTAATAAGTATGATTTTATTTAATCATTTTATTTTATTAATCAATTATTTAATGTGGTACACAGGCCAAGAAATATACGTTATATAAAATGGAAGTATGGCCTCGGATACCGTCTCTCAACTGAACTATACAGTTCGGTCAGTCTAAACTCAATAACCTGGAGCACTTCAGACCCCTCCACAGTCCAACATTTGAACTCATGTTGAGCTATACCAATATTGCTCTTATAAAAGAGCAAAGCTATCCAGAGGAGAGAGGGAACACAGAAGGGAGGAGGGAGCGAGACAGAAGAAAAGGAATGAGAAGGGAGGAGGGAGCGAGACAGAAGAAAAGGAATGAGAAGGGAGGAGGGATTGCAGAGAACCAAACATCTGATAGAGCGCATGATATAATTTAACAATCTATGCGTCATGTGTCTTGGTCAGGGGCTTGTGCATTCGGTGCTGGAGGGCTCCGAATGCATTCATTGTGAGTGTTTCTAATGAGAAAGCACCATTTGCGTTTACCCCTCTTCTTAAGAGATGAATGACAAGCGTATGTGTCTCGCGGTTCAAGGTCATTTGGGTTATTATGATGATGAAGTGTAAGCACAGAGTCGTTGCGAGATCGCGGGTGGAACTATATTCAGCTCGGCCGTGCCTCTCTATTTCCTTGTCACTTCTCGCGTGTTTTTGTTGTGAAACGTAGTTTGCGGACCAGCGTTGTCGGCGATTCTTCCTATTGTAAAGTCATGCAGTGTGTAACCTCCTGTCGCCGGTCCATCGTGCAATGTGAACACAGCAGCAACTGAATGCTACCCCAGATAGTCACGCAATGTAAAAACAACGGTGACCCGACGACTTTGAAAATCGTTTTCGTAGCCTACTGTGGGACTGACACTGATTGGGGACCTCAATCAAAAGATGTCTACAAAATAATCAGTTCAAAATAATCTTGGTCTTCTTTAGCATTCACTAATTTTATCACAAGAACAGGCAACAACAAAGGAAACTAAGCCAAAATGTCCATGTTATCTTTGCCACTAGTTTCAAGTATATAATTAGAATAAATGACTGCACAAATGAGAGGGACATATTTTCACTAAAAATTTGACAATAAATTGGTTTAATTCGTTTGGTGTTATTGTAATGTATAACACTTAAAAATCAACAAAGACCTTCACACTAAACTGAAAAAGGCAGTTGGTGCTAATTTGTTATTTTACAGGAAAAACAAAGCAAAAATAATTAAAACACTGCAAAATTATGAAGTTATTGTTTAAGGCAGGACACTTCATGTATTGTTCAATTTTGAGAGTTTGGTATATTTTGCTTCCATGTCTTCTTTTGCTCTAATGGCAAGGAAATTAAGGCGTTTGTTTTAAACCTACTAACCTCGTCTGTTTGCTTCTGTAGATTTCTTCTAAATTATCCAAAACAAGCTATATCTGCATATTTAAACATTACATTTCAGGGGAAAAGAGTCTTGATGTCAGTCATTAAACTAATAACTGGGAAAGTTCTGTGGTGATATGCTTTATTTTGTATATCCTATTTATCTGCAATGCCTTGTGTCAAATGTATGCAATTATTGTGCATGTGTGCATGTAGGCGAATTATTTAACGCCTGATTTGCATATCATTGTGGCGATTCTGATGACGTTATTAATTTTACTGTATTCAATTGTAGTTTCTCCATTACGTTATCCTATATGCCCATGATATATTGCCTTAGCTAACTTATTACATCGTAGCTCATGAGTCATGGATGTTAGCAAGTAAAAATTAACTATATTTGCCTTTTGTCCTTTGGATAATTAGCTGTAAATTTTAAACACACGTAGCTTAGCCTAACTTAGTCATCACTCACCTCCACACAAGAAAAACACAACTGGAAGGGGAGGGCTTCATTTCTGCAGCTCTCTGTGCTGTGCTGCACCAGCGCGAAGATGCGGAGGTGAGAAAGGTATCGGAATTGGTCTCAACAATTCCCGACCCGACCTGATATTTACACTTTTTTTATTTGTTTTGACAGTGAAATCTGCGCGCAAACAGAAACGTATATTCATTTATAAAAAATAAAAATAAAAGCTCCCCAGAAAAAGGGCACTTTCTATCGAGGAAGAAAGAGGGCAGGGGCTCAAGCCCCCTTTGATATCTATGTGTGCATTGTTCATGCAATGTTAAGCGTAAAGATTGCCCATATGAATGATGTTTCTTACGTATGAAATGTTATTTTCAAAGCAAGAAAAGCAGTTCTTAATGTGTTTAGACGTTTGTTGCTCTACAATTGATGTTAGAGTCTCAATGCACACAATGCTTGTTAAAGTGGCTTCTATGACCACTTATACTTTGTTAGTGCTTCTAAGCAAATTAATGTTTTAAGGCATCTTTCTGAGTGAGAGCTATTTGGATCAAGCAATGTTAAGTGTACAACTTACATATATGAAAGATAATTCTTACGTATGAAATTAAATCTTATTTGCAATGCAGATACTCAATGCTTAATATGTTAGAAGTTCTATGCTTAAGTTATCTTAATGCTTCAATGCACAGCAAGATAAGATTAGAGCTTCTATGAACACTAATACTGAGGTAGTCCTTTTTAGCAAATAAAGACAATGCAAGCATACATAAGCAGTAAAGCTTCTTTCTCAGTGAGAGATAGTTGGATTATGTAATAGTAGTTGTTTCATACACTTTGTATCAGATTGGTGATTTATGACCTGATTAATGTTCTGATTTATGACCCCTGTCAGCGTTGATTGACAGGTTGTCATGTGTCAAATGTGTACATGGTCAGATTTATGACCTGATTTATTGCTATATGACCCCTCTGTCACCCTGACTGCCATGTCACCTCACCAGAGTCTTATCACCCCTGACTTACATGACAGTGGGGTGTGTAAATCAAAAGATCAAACAAATGTTAGATCTGACTTTTGATGTATTTATGACTGGATTTATGATGTTTTATCTCTTACCTGTGCCATGGGGTTTTATGGAGTTCCTTCCTGACCTGTTGTTAACTTCCAGTCTGGAGGTGTTCGGGTTCTTCCTGATTGTGGAAAAAATGGCTAAGCAAAGGGTGTGGATTGTCACCTCAACAGGATCAATATTTGTTCGATCTATACGGTATATGTTAATGCGTAGTCACCAGCAGTGTGGCTACCTACCCGTCTACATCCACCCCTAAGCAAGGAGGTTGTCTGGGGCATCTGGCTTCCGCGTTTGTCTTTAAGGTCAACACTTTGGTGGATTGGTGTCTAGACTAGACACCAGAGCCCATAGCTTCTCCCCTATCTGTTTTCTACCGTGATGTAGTCGGTGTCCGATATAATGTTTTAATATATTTGTTAACGGAGCTGTCCTTAGTTTGTGGGTTGTAAGATATCCAGACATGTGTCCATCTCAAAAACCCCTAAACTGTTCAGTTCTGCTTCATCTATAGGCTAAATGTTGATTGCTAAGACATCACTGTTTTGATTGTTTGTAACAATACTGGAATACATACCATTTTACTGGGGATGAAATGGTATGTTCCACGGGTATTAAAGGAGACGAGCCTGACATTTAACTAAGCGCGTCATTCGGGCTCTCGGAAGTGACGTGATTTATTGGTGCACCTGTTTCTGTCCAGGAGGTAAGAGCTACTGGTGGTAGTTGCATTATGAACTTTTTATGTTAAAGGTAATTTGAGACTTACTTAATTTCCAGTGTGGCTAAGGAGTAATACGGACACGTTGAGCGAATATTTATCTTTGTGAGTCTTTAACTTGAACGCCATCAAGTGCGCTGGGTGGCGTGAGATATTATCCGCTTATATGTTATTTATTTCATGCCTGGGTTAAAGAGATGGTAATTTTTTCCTTTTTAAATCTAAAGCCTCCCATGTTTTAATAGTGACAGGGGGACCAGGAGGTGTTGCAGCTGGCTTTGTGGGCGCTGTTAGGCTTTGTGCTTTAACTTGAACGCCATCAAGTGCGCTGGGTGGCGTGAGTTATTATCCGCTTATATGTTATTTCATGCCTGGGTTAAAGAGATGGTAATTTTTTCCTTTTTATATCTAAAGCCTCTTAAGTTTTAATAGTGACATGGGGACCAGGGGGTGTTGCAGCAGGCTTTTTGGGCGCTGTTAGGCTCTGTGACCATTCTTGAGCCATATGGATTAATGCCTGAACCGGAACGTTTCCGGACGGAGTGGCTTGTGCTTTATTCTCTCTGCAAGCTGCTCTCCTCGACCACTCTTCTGTCTCATACCGGATGACGCATTTGTTACAGTTGTGTGTTTAAACATTAACCCAATTGATTGACGATCTCATTTCAGTGAGCAATAATCACCTCGACGACCGGAACAGTAGCGCGTTCCCGGCCGGTGGTGGCGCATTTAAATTTAGTAGTTTCCAGCATTTGTTGCTCTGAGGATTTGAGGTGGGGTAACTACAGTGGCAAGAAGCCACATGTTTGCCACTACTATTGTGTTTCATTGTATAGAACAAAACGAACAAAAATGCAAAATAAGAGCAACATTCATGCTGTTATTTTGTATTTTTGTTCGTTTTGTTTGGTTGTTTGGAAATTGTTGTATTTGTGCTTTGCATGTTTGTTTTGTTATGTAGTCTTGAATGACAGTTTAAAGGATGACTCTGTGATGCCAAAAGCTTGTGAACACCAGCTAGTGAGCGGTCGCCATTATTGTGTGACGTACTGCAGCACATGATAAGTGTTTTTGACAACTCATAACTTGGAAAGCGCATTTGTGTATGTGTGTGATTTGCTTGTTTCTCATCTTGTCTTTTCCCTTCAGAATTGGGGTGCCAGTACTGGCCAGTGTCCTCTGTGTGTGGTGGTTGTTCGGCTGTCCGTCTGCAGTGTTCTCAACGGGGGTTTTGTGTTGTGCGAAAGCAGGAGTGGTTGCTGTGTTTATTGGATGGGCGAAACGAATTCCCCAATTCTGGAGTGGTAATATTGTGTGTGTGTGTGTGTAAAGTTTTATGATTGATGTAGTCCTTTATAATGTTTGTATATTACAAAGATCAGTTTTGTATTTTCTTGTTGAATAAATTGTGTGAAACTTTCCATCGTTGTCTAATATCTGTTTCAGCCACTACGCATCTGTGTGCTTGTGGTACTTGGTGTACCTTGTGGGTACCTGTCCACATGTCCAGCATCAACACAAAAATGAAGTCTAGCTGTTTTACCCTTAAAACTATTAAAATCAAATCAAACTATTGCACTGAAAGCCGCACATTCTTTAAAGTTTGAGCATGTTAAAGTTTCTATGATCTTGTAAAGAGTATAGATACATTTCATCCATAACCGTTCGTGCATTCAAGAGACCAAATCACTAAGAAATATGAATTGTGATGTTAACAATAAAACCGTGGTTCAGAACAGCACGAACAAATCATGGAAAGATAAAAACACAACAATTTTCATACTGCTACAACTAAGGCTAAAGCTAATTTTTGTATGGTCTAGTTTCAGAGTTGGCCTACTACAGTGAAAAACTTTTGTTATTTATACAGTACGTGTTTTCACAATGGAGTAATGAGGTTAAACATGTGGAACAGTAACAAACAATATTCAACAAAAAACTAGAATCAAAAACTCTAATGTAACTGTGAGCTTGTTTCACATTCTGTAGATTATCTCAGTAATGAAATCTCAGCTCACTTGCATTTTCTGGCTAACAGCTGAAATGTGGACTGATGCTAAACCTATTTTTCAGACCTTTAGGTTTGGTGAAATATGTTACAAAATTCAAAACGATATATCAAATGTTCTTAAAAATATAAACGTCAGACATGACAACTTTGTAAACACTGAACAACTAAAATTTAGGCTAAATACATGTTTAGATAATTAGAAAAAAATAAAGATATACTACAACATTTCAGGGGACCTTGCTGTTGAAGTCCGTAACTTCACGCTGTGTTGTTTTAATAAAAGTAGATCAATAATGAAGACAATCATGACAACACGAAGTTGCAGTCATGTGTGTTTCCCGGCTCAAACCTTTTGGTCAGATGAGTACCTAAAACGTGTGTCTGTGTGTTGGTTCAGACCCTCTAAAATGGACTAAAACATGCCACTTTCAATGAATTAACTACATGTCATCTCTGATTTATTTACTGGTGTGATGTTTAGTGACACAGACAAAAGGAAATAGTGCCTGTGGCATCCTTGACTTTTAATGTCTAACTTTAAGTGTAATAGATGGGTTTGTATTAAGTGTAACAGTCATAACAGAAAATGGCAAGACTCATTTTCAAGTTGAGGTAGGGGCTATTACGCATCTTTGTGACACAGGTAGACAGGATCATAGACAGACCAGAAAAAGCTCTAAAGTACATCACAATCTCAGTTTAAACACTCTCTTGACATTCATTTAATTATCTTATAGTGTATTTGTTCATGTTTTCCTGCGAACACTCGCAGGCGTGTTTGACCAAACGCTGAGAAAAGTCTTCATCTAAAAACTCTACAAAAACAATGAAAAAGATACACAGCTGGTGGAGCAGACAAACAAAATCAACATTAAAAAAAACTTTCACAATAGTTTATAAGAGAGGATTTTACTATTAGGTATTTGTTATATTTATTTGTTATACTTATATTTATTTAACATATTTCTCTTGTGCAAACATATTTCCTGTATAAAAGAGTATGTCTATAACCTTTTCAAGGGCGTGTAGTGTAATGTTATGCTTCTTAACCATAATCACATTACAACAAGGTGACATAGTCCCTCTAGCAAATCTGCCAAAAGTGGACAAAACAGAAAAATCTTAGTAGATGCTTATGCTTATGACCAACGGGGAGTACACATAGGCCTACTCTTTAATGTCAAGCGGAAATGTTGACAGAAACGAGTATGACAAATGAAATGTGAACATCGTTATCAGCTATATGAACAAGAGGTCTAGATGTAGTGGCATTATTTTTATGCTGTAGTTGTTCATAAATTCCTATGAACATGCACTGCATGTTTGACCACAATCAGAAAGAACTCATCACCTGAAAACTATGCAAAAACAAAATGTAAACAGACTCATCGATTATCTCTGGTGGAAAAATAGTATTTACAATTCACACATTCACAATAGAACAGAAGAAAGGATTTCTGTCTCATGTGCTCATTATAGCTAAAATTCTCTTTTGCCAAACGCCGTACACACTTCTGCATTTCGTAATTCAATAATTTTGTCAATTTGTTTTGTGCAAGAAGAAAGGATTTCTGTCCCATGTGCTCATTATAAGCTAAAATTCTCTTTTGCGAAATGCCGTACACACTATTGCATTTCGTAATTCAATGATTTTTCTTCAATTTGTTTTGCACAAAGATAATTCCTATGTAAAGATTCTTTGATTTTTTTCTATAACCTTAACAAAAGTGTGGAACATCATAGTTCTCAAATGTGTTTGCATTACATCTAACAAATATGACAGAAGTGCAGAAACAAAGATGTTTAGCACATGAACACATTGTAGATGCTTACATACACCAGAGATGTTGCTTTATTTGAGTCAAAGAAGATGGCGATAACATTCTTTAATGTTCAATGTCGTTGTGATGAAAAAGAATTGGTTCATAAATCACCAATTGACACAAAGTGTATGATACAACTACTTGTAATGGTGAGTAAATATTGCCCATACGAAAGATGTTTCTCACTTATGAAATGAAAGATTATTTCTAATGCAGAAAGAGAGACTTATAGTGTTACAAGTTCCATGCACAAGTTATGTTAGAGCTTCTATGAAGCGTGGGAGTCTTATTGTAATTCAGACAAAGAGGCTTTCGTCTCTGGAGACGAAAGCTTTCTAACTGATTTAAGTTTTTTTGTTTTATGATGCAAGAGGAGAACACCACTGGTTTACCCTCTGAGATGCCAGCATGCAAATAACCATTTCGGTCTGAACGAGATCCTCTGGAGGAAAGTGTCAAAAGTAAACAAGCTTGTAAACGCAAGCATGTAGAAGGGGACATTGGCCAACTTCAGAAGCAAATGCAAGGTATGCAGGAGACCCTGAACACTTTGTTAGTGGCTCAGCAATGGGTGGCAGAACCTCAAGACTTAGGGGTGCCATTGTCAAAACGTCCATGCCGCCACCCTGATGAGCTTTCAGTGGCAGCATCTGGAGTGTTTGGAAGGGATGAAAATGATGTGCCTTCAGAACCAGATGACATCTCTGAGTCAGAAACAGGGGATAGTGCTTCTGAGGCCTCCGAGGCTATTGCATTAGACCCTTCAGATAAAGCAGTGATTTCCAGAGCTGCTGAGCGTACCCTCCCTAGGCCATGGGCTTGCTACCCAGACAGCAACATAGTGTTGGCTCAGATCCGGCCCGCATCTGGCCCATGTGAAATCCATGCGGGCCAGATGTGGGCCGGATCTGGGCCGAAACTGTCTGCTGTCTGGGTACATATAAGGCCTCTGCCTTGTCGGCAAGACTTGCTTGCACAAACTCCTCTTGGTTTATTTAGAGGGTCTGCTGCAGGATTTGTCCTCCACTGAGGTAATTGTTCGTTCAGCCAGCACAACAGTCGTGTCATACATAAATCACCAGGGCGTAGTACGTTCAATATCCTTACACAGGAAGGCCCGGGATCTGCTGTTATGAGCACATGTTCGAGGGGTGACCCTGAGGGCTGCACACTTGCCGGGAGAGGACAACGTAGCAGCCGACCTCTTGTCAAGGGGGGGTCCCAAGCCAGGAGAATGGCGACTTCACCCAGCAGTGGTACAGGCAATTTGGCTTCGTTCGGGAAAACCAAAGTAGATCTTTTTGCCACACAGGAAACCACACACTGTCACCTGTGGTATTCGATGGTGGGCCCTAGAGGGCCCCTGGGGTGGATGCTTTGGCAAATGAATGGCCCCCAGTACTCCTGTATGCATTTCTTCTTTTCCCACTTCTGCCTGCAGTCTTGGCCAAGGTGAGAATTTTGGAGGCCAAAGTCCTGCTTGTGGCACCAGATTGGCGAGTCATGGATGTCGGATTTAATCGCTTTGCTGGGAGGGTCAACATGGTGTCTCCCAGTCAGACAGGACAATGCTGTCTCAGGCCCAGGGTCAGATCTCCCACCCTAATCCAGGGAAGTACAGGTCACACGTCTGGCCACTAGACGGGAGTCAGCCAGAAATCTTGGGGAAGCAGTTCTAGCCACTTTGCAAGGCAGCCAAAGCCCCGTCTACAAGGCGGCTTTATGCTTCTAGATGGCAGAGGTTTTCTAGATGGTTTCAGTCCAATGGGGATAGACCCATTTTCATGTGAAGTGGATTCAATCCTGTAATTTCTCCAATTCCTGCTGGAGACTGGAGTAACAGAATCAACCTTGAGAGGGCATGTAGCTGCTATTTCTGATCATCATGAAGGCTATGGAGGTTACACAGTTGGGTTTCAACCTCTTGTCAGGCCTTATCTGAAGGGGACTCGCAGACGGTGTCCATCTCGAGCTCGGCTAATTCCCTCATGGGATCTGGGTATTGTCTTGAAGGCTCTGACAGAACCTCCTTTTGAACCGTTACATGAAGTTGGGATGGAATTTCTCACACTAAAAACTGCATTTATTTTGTCTGTTTCTTCAACAGACCTATTTAACAACTTATTTAAGAGGGTGAGTGAAATTCATGACGTCTCTGTGCACCCTGCGTGTTTAAGATTAGGAGAAGAAGGCTCATCTATTTCACTTCTTCCAAACCCCTCATTTCTGCCAAAAGTTCTGCCCCGTTCCTTTGTTTCCAGGCCCTCGGTGTTAGAACCTTTCCATCCACCTCCTCACTATTCAGCGGAATCAGCCAGACTGCATCTAATCTGTCCAGTCAGGGCACTGAGAAGATACATTTCTTGCACACAACAGATAAGACATACCGATCAGCTCTTTGTCTGTTATGGAGACTCTGCAAGGCCAGGCGGTGTCCAAGCAGAGGCTGGCAAAATGGGTGGTCAGGATGATAGAACTAGCCTATCACAGCGCAGGGATGCCTCCTCCAAATGGAGTGGTGGCCCACTCTACAAGAGGAGTAGCTGCCTTCTGGGCATTGTTTAGTGGGGTCTCTCTGGAGGATGTGTGTGCAGCAGCTGATTGGTCATCATCTATGATACTTTCCAAATTCTATCGTCTGGATGTTGCTACGACAGTCTCATCAACGGTCCTGCAAACAGCGGAAGAGACATGATCTGGTGAACCCGCTGATTTAACTGTAAATGACAGGAAAACTAATAAATGTTCTGTTAGCATGAATTGGTTTCCTTTTTATGCACAACATGTTTTGATAGAGTTTCAGTGCACAGTAATTTAGATAAGCGGTTCTATGAACACAGATTTTGTGGTAGTGTTTCTAACAAATAAAGACAATGCACGCATACATATGCTGTAAAGCGTCTTTCTAAATTACAGATATTTGGTTCATGCAATATTAAGTGTTTAAGCTTGCCCATATGAATGATGTTTCTTATGTATGAAATAAAATCTTATTTGCAATGCAAGAAAGGCAGTTTTTAATGTTTTAGAAGGTTTTTGCTGTACAAGTTATGTTAGAGCCTCAAGGCACAGCCAAATTAGTTTAGAGCTTCTATGAACACTAATACTGAGGTAGTGCTTCTAAGCAAATCAAGAGAATGCAAGCACACATATCTCAATGACAGCTATTTGGTTCATGCAGTGTTTCGAGTAAAGCTTGCATATATGAAAGATAATTCTTTCGTATGAAATGAAATCTTATTTGCAATGCAGATTCACAATGCTTAATGAATTAGAAGTTTTATGCACAATAAGTTATATTAGAGTCTCAGTGCACAGCAATATAAAAAAAAAAAAAAGTTTGTTAATGCAATGTTAATTTTAAAGCTTGCCCATATGAAAGATGTCTCTTACCTATGAAATTAAATCTTCTTTGCAATGCAAGAGAAACAGTTCTTAATGTGTTAAATGTTTTTGCTAAAGTCATGTTAGAGCCTCAATGCACAGCAACTAGATTACTATAGGGCTTCTATAGAGACTAATGCTGTTGTAGTACTTCTAAGCAAATGAATAGAATGCAAGCAAACATATGCTGTATTGTTCTTTCTCAGTGACAGACAGTAGGTTTATAAAATTTTAAGTGTAAAGCTTGCAAATATGAACGACAGTCTTAATGTATAACAAGTTTTATGCAAAACAATTTATGTTAGAGCCTCAGTGCACAGCAGCACTAGTTAAGAGCTTCTATGAACACATTCTGTGTTAGTGCTTCTAAGCAAATGAAGATAATGCTTTAACACTAGATCCGCCAGGGGTCGCTGTATAACTAAAAGAGCCAGCGGGTAAATTTTTCCCACGCACATGACAGCTGTTTTTAAATGGCTAGAGAACATATTATTTCACTGTATTATGCTACTGTCTTCACAAATAAGTGTCTAGAGTCATGAAATGATTATGTCTAGACATCAACTATATTGTTGTCCTTTTGTTTTATGGTCAAGGCTTTATTATCCAGGCTACACTAGTCACTTTTCATAACGGTAAATATTAAGCTAAACAAGCCTGCACTGATAACGAGAATTAGAAGGAAGTAAATACATATTTGGGTGGTGTGATAGGCTATTATAATACAATGTCATTAATCAATATATTAAGATAACCTATGTTATTTAAATTACTAAAATAGCCTATAGAGTCTATGGGTTCCTCAATTAATTTTCGCCGAGGGCCGAATTCTGCCAATAAAACCAAGCCATGGGCTACTGAACTATATATATATATATATAATTGTCATTATTATTACAATTATTATATTATTAGATGGTCACAAGATGAATATTCCGATTTTTACACCAGTAGTCTGTTTTATTCAAACAATTATGAACATTTTTGCACTTAGATACAGAATAACTTTGCCTGTTGAATATTAAAAAGAAATGAACAAATCAACTGTTCCTGCTCATTCCCAGACTGGATCTCTTCTCTCCACTTTCCCTAATTGCAGATTCAATTATTAGATTTGTCCGTATTAATATTTTTATGCTTAGATTTATTGGGGGGGGGCGGAGGGGGTCAAACTGTAACAATAAGCGACATGGGATTCAGTGAATCCTGAACATGGGAGTCAGTGAAAGGCGTTGCCTGGCAATGTACTATGTTAAAACGTAAGCGGCTCGAAAATGATAGCGCGAACATAGTCGCTGTGATTTTGCTGAGACATGCTCCTGGATCAAAATCTTTTGTTGATCCTGGATCAACATTACTGTCCAAAAATATGGACTAAACCCAATCCCTACCCCTAAACCTAACCCTAACCATAATTTATTCCTAAAATCAATGTGAAATGATAGCTGATTACCAAGGGTGTAGAAGCACCTGTAATAAGCCTAAAACAGATATTTCCTGAAAAGTTATCCCTCAATGCTGATTGGTTAATTGGAATGTTGTTCCAGGATCAACAAGGATTGGTGAAACCACGGTCACCGCGCGAACATACAGGCATTATATAGTGGGTAAATTTAACCCGCGCTGGCATTTTTTTTTATCTGGTTTTATCTAAACAGTTTTTAACAACAGGGGATTAGTAAAAGTTAGTGACTGGGAGACTTGACTGTTTTATTAAAAATCTTTTATGTACGTTTTAAAAACAGCCATGGATAAAATTTACCCCGTGGTGGTTCTAGTGGTAAAGCATCTTTCTCAGTGACAGATATTTGGTTCAAGCAATGTTAAGTGTACAGCTTGCGTATATGAAAGATAATTCTTACGTAAGTAATTAAATCTATTTGCAATGCAGGTACACAATGCTTAATATGTTAGAAGTTTTATGCACAATAAGTTATGCTAATGCTCCAGTGCATAGCAAGATTAGACTAGAGCTTCTATGAACACCAATAATGTGGTAGTGCTTCTAAGCAAATTAAGAGAATGCAAGCACACATATACTGTAAAGTAACTTTCTCAGTGAGAGATAGTTGATGTAATGTTAGGAGTAAAGGTTGCCCATATGAAAGATGTTTCTTAGTATGAAATGAAATCTTATTTGCAATGCAGAAAGAAAGTTCTTAATGTGTTAGAAGTTTAATGCACAGCAAGCTATGTTAGATCCTCAATGCACAGTAAAATTAGTTTAGAGCTTCTATTAACACTAAGACTGTAGTAGTGCTTCTAAGCAAATTAAGAGAATGCAAGCACACATGTTGCTTCTTTCTCAGTGACAGATTGTTGGTTCATGCAATGTTACGTGTAAAGCTTGCAAATATGAAAGTTAATTCTTACGTATGAAATGAAATCTTATTTGCAGAAAGACAGTCTTAATGTTTAACGAGTTTAATAGAATTCAATGCGATCGTTGGGCTTAAATGCGTCTTTCAGAACATCACAGTTCTGTAACTCAGCCAACTCAAACTGATAAGAAGGCAGGGCTTCATAAATGTCGGCAGCAAAGGGGTTCTGGAAAGGCGAATTTCTTTAGCGTGGACATGTAGTTCACGGAATAGCACGCCAAACTCCACCTTCAGCATTTCCAGCGCTTCCACGGACTTTTCAGCTGGGAATGGAGACACTGGTTTCTCAGCTGAGAGACTTTGGTAACGGGGAGATGAGTGAAGTCTTGCTTTTGCATTTGTCCCACAAGCAGTGCTAGTTTCACCTCAAATGCTTTTATGTGGGAATACATGTCACTTCCCTGATAGCACACGTACATCACGGAGACGTCTATTTGACGTCTGCATTTACACCTGGAAGACGTATTTTTTAGAGTGTTTGCTCATCTGCAGGATGTCTATAGGACGTTTCATTTTAGATGTCAAATAGACATCTATTAGATGTCTTTAAGATGTTTATGATTTAGAATGTATGCTAAACTAACATCTTATAGACATCTGTCAGATGTTTGTACACAGTAGATGCTTTCCAGATCAAAAGATCTTTAACAGACATCTTGTAGACTGTACTTGTGCTATCTGGGTTACTAGATTCCCCTTGCCTTGGAGCGGCAAGTTGAGGCCGTTCAACATTTCTGTCACGTCTGTTAAAAAGCCGCGGTCCCATTTCCATTCTGCGTCGATCAGTTCTGGGACAGTTTTGCCCTTTGTCAGAAGAAAGGTGTTGATTTCGGGTAATCATCCCCGGCTTAACCTCGGACTTCAGTGTGGTAAAGCACATCTCCGTGAGCAGACTCTAGCTCGGCGAGAAAGGCTTGGAACTGCCTGTGTTTAAGTCCGTTTGCTCCGATGAACTTTATGCATGACACCACCACCTTCATGACTGATTCCCACTTCAGAACTTTGCAGCAGAGTGCTTGCTGGTGAATCAGGCAGTGGACTTAGACCTCTTTCCTCCATTTCTTTATTCATGCGTCCTATAAGCCCCCTCGACGCGTCAACCATACTAGGAGCCCCGTCAGTAGTGATGCTGGCCAGCTTAGACAAGTCTAGACCCAGCTCTTCCATCTTTTGGCACACTTCACCACAAATATCCTCCTCTGTCGTAGTGCCTTTTAGCCATTGTAGGGCTGCTAGCTTCTCTGACACTTCAAAGTTTGAGCTAACTCAGCAAAGAAAAATTAGCAACTGTGCCGTGTCCAACACGTCATTGCTCTCATCCAGTGCTAATGCAAAAAAAAATCTAATTCTTTAACTTTCTTCTGAAGCTGGGCATATACATTATCCCCCATTTCTTCAATTCGTACTTGCGGACAAACTCACCGCATTTAAGACATCTTTCTTATCGGGGAACACCTCTTCCGCAACAACATTCATACATTTCTTGACGAACTCGCCTTCACTGAATGGCCTACCGCTGGTTGCAATCAGTTTAGATACCTGAAAGCTAGCACGAACGGATGACTGATTCAGCTGGGTTTGGCGTACAAATGTATTCTGCTGAGCTGATAGTACACTTTTTAGCTTCGACACTTTGTCTGCTCTCATTTGGCCGTGCATGCTAGCATACTTTTCTCTGTGGCGGCACAAATTGTATTCTTTGAACACAGCCACTGTTTCTTGACAGATGAGAAAAACAGCCACTTCTTTGCACTGAACAAAAAAAAATCACTTGTCAATTTTTGGTTAAATACCCTGCATTCTGAATCAATTTCTCTTTCCCAACCGTTTGGCCATTTTGTTGTCTCTTTGAATTTTCTTACTGGCTCGCACGTCACCTGTTCGATCGCGATGGTACCTTATGTTGAACGTACCATTCTGTTGGTAGGTGAATTTAACAAAATAATTAGGCTACGTTAATAACTAAGGGAAATTTTAGTCTGAAAGTTCCAAAAACGCGTCCGGGAGTAAATTCATTCAACTCAGAGTATGTTACCGGTTAAGACTCAAGACATTCTCAACAGAGCGACGAATCGACGAGTCACTATGGAAACGGACGCTAAGAAAAA
>NW_015554420.1:23606-24694 GCF_001515605.1 Sinocyclocheilus anshuiensis
GTCACCTGTACGATCGCGATGGTACCTTATGTTGAACGTACCATTCTGTTGGTAGGTGAATTTAACAAAATAATTAGGCTACGTTAATAACTAAGGGAAATTTTAGTCTGAAAGCCAAGTAATATAAGTGAAATCGTGTATTTAAAATTACATTGTCAAAATATGTCTCTGGCATTGTTCAGAGGGCCAATGTGGGGACGTGCAGCATTCGGCCCGCGGGCGGTAGTTTGGGGACCCCTGTGCTAAACCATTCAGGGCTTTGTAAGTAATTAGTTGACAATAATGTTGACAGAACTAATATGGTCATACTTCCTGGTTCTAGTAAGAACTCTAACGTCTGCGCGGTACTATTTTTTTAGTCCCGCTCCCGCCCGCTCCCGCAAGGTTTATATTCTGCACCCACCCACCCCCGCTATATATTCACTCTTTGTTCACCCGCTGTCTGCTTAGAATAATTTTCTTCCCGACCCGACGACGAGTCACTATGGAAATCTTTAATCCTTGAGAATATGAATTATATTGTTTGTTTGATGCTAATTATATATTAAGTAATATCAGATATTTATTTTGATTTAGAATTTAGACATTATAGAAAATGCCGATCCATGTGTGAGATGATAATATAAAATGTAATAAATAAATATCTATAATATAATAAATTAAACATTACCATGTCATAGTGTTTTATAATTTATACAGCTGAAATTAATATAATAACCATGTTAGAATAATATATTACCTTATTTATTACTTATATTTGCGCTTCATCATTATATATATATATAGGCTGTATTACATATTGTAATATTATGTAATGTTGTGCGCTATCTGTCACGCCCACTGAAGGCTTGCTCGTCAGTAGATCGCACGTGCGCTGATAGCGCTGAAGTGAACTAACCCTGGAACATAACCTGCTCCGGAGCAGGTTATCTTCAGAGAGCAAGTTACTATGGTTACTTACATATTTTGATTTGATATTTAGAGTTTGGAACCGAAAGCTGCGGATATCCGCTCGCTTATCCTCAAATATACCCGGGTATGTCACATAACCTGCTTTTTGGAATACGCCCCTGGATTTTATTTTGTGT
>NW_015554420.1:25096-29541 GCF_001515605.1 Sinocyclocheilus anshuiensis
ATACCCCCCCCCCCCATCACTTTCTTTAGTGTTCATGTAAACACTACATTCAGATTCATCAGTCCAATTGAACCAAAAATTGTAACTGTAAACGTAGCCACTACTGTCAATTTTATGAAATATTTTCTAAGACCATGACGTGTGTTTTTAGAGAGGGCTAATAAAAACGTCAGAGGCGCCCCGATCGCGAATCGTAAATGTTCAACATGTTGAAAATTTACGATCAGAAATCCTGATGTGTGGGGGGAACATCGCGGCACACTACACACTAGGAACAAAATGGTTAAATCTAGGATTTTTTTGTCCTCATGTTTGTGGTCTCTCACATTTTGAAGATCTTATAAGATTTTAAAATCTTTTAGTGTGTACTCAACATAAGATCTTCAAAATGTGATTTTAATTCAATTTTATTCTAGTTTTATTCAATTTTATTTCTATTCTGGAGGGGGCGCTAGTACACATCTTCTGTACAGAATTTCCAAAACACAAGAGAAGAAAAAAACGAAACAACAGATGCTTCCACATGTATTCTAACATGATCATCAGACATAAAACAGCATCAAAACTGTGCAACATTATGGAATAAAATGTCGACCCATGAAGAGGTAATAATGACTGTTTTAATGGGTGTTGATCGACTCCATCTACGTTTTGATTATCATTCTGTATCCAATTCATAATATTTTTTCAGCTTTTTGTTCAAAATCTTGTTAATTTCTTTATTTTTAAAATGTTTTATTTATGAAACTTACCCACATTCAAGTGTTTAAAAAAAGAATGCATGAAGCTAGAATCAAATGTTTTTGTTTACAAGTAGATATCCTGTTCTTTCATTTGATGTTTTGTATGTTCAGATATTCATATAACAAAATATAGACAAATAATACCTAAATAGGGACGTAGTAGTATACTTAAAGTATGATGTAACGTTCACAAAGAAAACTTACGAGTATACTTGCAGTATAAAACTACTAAACTAGTAGTTTACTGAGACTATACTTCAAAGTGTACTAAAATGCTACAAGTATTTAAAGATTAGTAAATTAGTAAACTATCAGTATACATAAGTTCACTTTTAGTATAGTTGCAGTACAAACTAATAACATAGATGTAAATTAGTTGTGTACTGAAAGTTTACTACTGTTATACTTAAAGTATAATTAAAAGTATACTTTTATATACTAGAAAGTGGGCCAATTTAGTCCCAAGGAGTATTGAAATAGTACACTTACAAGTATACTACTAGTACAAGGATATTTGTATACTTACTACATAAAGTATACTTAAAAATATACTTGAACTATACTTAAGTATACTTAATAAAATAAACTTGAAGTATACTAATTTTTGGTAAGGGTACAGTTCAACGGATTTATAATTTTTTTTTATTATTATTTAACGTTAGCCAGTTGGTGAAAAGTTCTTTGAAACATTGTTCTTTAGTTAATTAACATCAAAGAAAGTTAGGCCATAAATCTTTATTTACTTATTTGCTGCAGCTTAACTATATTCTCTACTGCATGGTTATGCTTCTCTGTAATGGACAGTCTGTATTGATATTTGTGGGTATGATTGTCGGTGGTGGTAGTTATGTTTGATGCCTATAATAAAAGTTGACCTCTTAGCGTGTGTGTGTGTGTGTGTGTGTGTGTGTGTGTGTGTGTGTTCGCGTAGGCTATAGCAGAGACAGCGCACACGTCAGAGAGAGCTTAAAGTGATATTTCAGGGGGGAAATAGTAAGGAGATAATTGAATTATTTATTAATAAACTATTGTTTTCTGAGTCAGTGTTGCAAGGATGAAGTTGCCGATCTCCTCATTAGACGCGCCTTTAAGAAATACATCTTTATGGGGGGGCGCTATAGTGAGCAGGCATGGAGTAGGTTGTGTTTTGGGCAAGCTCCGCTAAATTTTATGAAGTTAATTATAAATTTAGGCGTTTTACGTTTTAAAATTGTCACTAAAACGTTCTGTTTTGGAATCTCAACATTTTTTTTCTTTACTGCGGTACGTAAATGTCTAAAAGTCTGCAACAGTACACCTACACGGGGAAGAGTATCAGAAATCGCCGGAGAAACAAACTGAAATGGCGGATACGAAAGCAGAGATCCTGTCCCTGTTGAGGAATTATATCCCCACGCTGCTCAGGGCTGAATAGAAGACTGTTCTCGTGGACGAATTTAATAACATGGTGTTCAACGGAGGTCGTTGGTAACATCGCACGTAACAGTCTTGCTCGGATCTGGACTCAATAGGCGTGTTTCCATTACCCTTCAAATTGCGCAAATTGAAATTGCGAATTGAAAATATGCCTAATGAAAACGCGTCAATTTCGCAAAAACGCCCATATATCGCAAAAAAGTTTTTACGCTCGCATGAGGTGGTTTTTCAGGCAATGCGAAAAAGCAATAATTCGCAAAACTGCAATGGAAATGGCTTTTTCGCATTTACAGGTCACATGGCCTATGTAAAAATTCATATGATCATTATTCAGTGTACTACAACCTCCAAGAAACACTTCATAAGTGGCCGCGCTCCAGTATAAGGGGCAATAAATATAGCCAAAATCCCACCAAAATCCATTGCCATGACTTATCGCGAGAGGCAAAAGGTTACGTTTAAGTCTCATAACATTTGGTTAATGGAAACGCCGTCATTTCGCAATACTTTTTTTATCGACATTTATAAAATATTGTCAATCTATGTCAAAATGTCAAATCTAAGACAGTAACCGATATGGAACACGGACTATCTGCGTGTTCGGACGATATGACATCATTACAAGGATCTGTGAGCAAACTCGAAACGGCTGTTGCGGCTTTGCAGGAGAAATGCACTGATATGGAAGGGAGGATGAGGAGGTCAAACATCCGTATTCTGAACGTGGCAGAGGAACCAGGTTCGAGCTCTCCAGACTCGGTCTCAAAGCTGCTAAAAGAAGTCCTAGGTATGGATAGGGAAGTGTTCGTGGATAGATCACATCGCCAAGGCAGCCTGGTGCTAAACCTCGGGTAATTGTGGCCCAATTGCATTATTACAAGGACTGCGTCGAGATTCTCCTCAGAGCTAGGGAGGCCGGACCCCTTCAATTCAAAGGATCCACAATTCTCATATTTCTAGACTATCCTCTCAGCGTGGCCCGTGCACGATCCGCGTTTAATGATGTTAAGAAGTTGCTTCGAGGTCGAGACGGATCCAGCGATACTTAGGATCACTTACAATGGCAACGAGAAGGAATTTTGCGACCCGGTGGAAGCCATGGCGTTTGTGAAGAGAAACATCGTCCCGGATAAGGCTGAATAGCAGACACTAAAGTTGTTGAGGACAGAATACGCATTCTTGACGTTTGACAGGCAATGCTGCATATAGGACAGATTATACACACTTAAGGTATGTTACGTAGGATAGAATTTTTATTTATTTACTTATTTTTTATCATTATTTTGTATTTATTTATCTATTAATTTAATTATTATTATTTTCTATCTTTCACAATTGGTGAGTAGATTACTTTGTTTTAAAATTTAAAGGTATATGGCATCCCAGGTAGCCAGCGGAATCGGGCCGGTTGCGGCTGAGTGTCGGCTCACTCGGCTGTGTGTCGGCCGGGGCTCGCCAGAAGTGAGCCGGCTCTGGCCCAGTAATGGTTGCCGGATTTGGCTAGGCTTTGGGTCTGTGGATCTGGCCCGATTCTGGTTGAGAATCGGCACATTTAGCCACATTCAGCCTGACTATGGGCCATAAGTGTAAGTCCCAAAAATGTCAAAAATTCAGGTTTCACTCCTTGTGTGAATATTTGGCTCCTAACGATCGCTGAGCAGTTCCTCTAAACCGAAGTGTACCGCAAAAATATTCTTTCCGTACCCACTGTATATAGTGTTAGTTCAGAATTTTTGCATGTTTACATTTTTTTTTTATTGGTGGTGTTAGCCCAGCAATTTTGCATTTTTAAATCTTTTACAGTTTTTTCCACCTTCTGGCCATTATGACTGAGCATTATTCTGAGTACATTAGGACCTCAAATCTGCGAAGGAAGGCGACAGCTACAGTCAAGGCACATCTAGAGTCAGTCTACCCAAGTGTCTCAATAGATGAAGCAACTGATCCTGCTGAAAGTCAACTTCCTGAGCAAATTGCTGACTGTAGTGATCAAGTTGCTGAGTGCGGTGATCAAGTTCCTGAGTTTGGTGATCATGTTGCTGACTGTAGTGATCATGTTGCTGAGTATGGTGATCTTAGTGAGCAGGACTTGGAGACAATCATGGAAACTGAATGCACAGCAGAGGCTTATCCTAGGACTGTGGGTGACTGTGGAAAGAGAGATGAGAGTGAAGAAGAAATTGAACAGCCATCTCTGCTTACTATAATTTTATTTTCAATTCAAAGTAAAAATGGCAATACTTTTCCCCAGGACCATGCTTCAAAACATACCTTACCAGCATATGC
>NW_015554421.1:0-508 GCF_001515605.1 Sinocyclocheilus anshuiensis
ACATCCGAGATTGCAGAGAGAACAGAGACTCGCGTTGCGTTTTCAATAAATTATTATTTCCAATGTGTTTTGCTTTTAAACACGAGCTCTGTCATATTCTGTGATTGTCTCTGAAGAGCGCGAGCCCTTTTAAACACGAGCTCTGTCATATTCTGTGATTGTCTCTGAAGAGCGTGAGCCCTCACATGTCGCAGACTGAACGGATTGTCAACACATCCCGCCGCTGTATGGCCAGATGAGACGCAAACTACGGTTTCTCGACTTGATAACCAGTCTCGCTAGTAAAGTTTTGATGGATGAAGACTGCAATCAAGGTAAAGGCAATTGCGGTGGCGTACAGGAGTCGTACAGTAAGCACGTGTGAGTCTGTTATATTAATGCGTATATGAGTGCTCTTGACGCACTGATCGCACATTGTATTTATGCACAGGCACAGACATGTCCGTACATTCACGTTGTTTCAACATTCACGATAATGTTTTGATTTGTCATGTTTATGTTGCTGTGT
>NW_015554422.1:0-2275 GCF_001515605.1 Sinocyclocheilus anshuiensis
AGCCATATAGTCAGTCCAGTGTTTACACACACACACACACACACAAACACACACATGCATACATAGTCATTTAGCACACGCTTTTATCCAAAGCGACTTACAAATGACGACAATAGAAGCAATCAAAAACTACAAAAGAGCAATAATATGTATGTGCTATGAAAAGGCTCGATGGTTAGCCCAACGCAGTACACGTAGCAAGTTTTATATATATATATAGAAAACAAGATAGGCTAGAAAAATAATAGAGAAAGCTAACCCACCTAAAACGTTAATCATACAAAAGAATAGAGCCATAAGAATATATTTATAATATTAAAACTAGTGTTAGAGGCCTTTTTTTTAAAGAGAACAAGCAGTTAGAAAACAAATAGAGAGTGCAAGTGTTAGAGGGTCAAGTCAACTAATAGATCAAATAGAATATATATATACTGTCTACAAGAAGGCTTTGTAATTGGCTAAGGGGGTTGAGTGTTCGTAAAAAAAAGCACCAAATCTTAAACTATAAAACTTAAACTTTTTATACTTTTATACTTATTATGACTATAAAAGTGCTGTTTTGTCTGACTATCACGTTCGGCATTTTTCACCTATGAATGGGTCATAGAACTACAAAATAAAATTTAAATTGATTATTTAATAATAATTTAATTAGATTTAAGTTATTTATTTACGAAATCTTTATATGTTTATGTAAATTCTGCGTGTTTTAATGAGTGCGCGCTGAACTTTGGAGTAGCAATCAAACTAGTCCATGAAATCGCACAAATACTGTATGCAACTTTTTCTGACACTTCTCTTGCTTGCATTTGACCCGCTTCTGTTGAATTTACTTCTGAAATGGTTTAGTGTCTTCGAACAAGTCTGTTAGCATCTACCGTTTTCAGATGAGGTATGCTAACTCCATGAGCTCTTTATGAAAGTTTGGGATTTTAATAACATATTTATGTGTAGATGAGAGGCTTTGACCGTTCTGTAAAAGTTTTGCTGGTAATTTTAATCGCACAAATATCACATGCAACTGTTTCTGACACTTCTCTTGCTTGTATTTGACTCGCTTCTGTTGAATTTACTTCGTATAAATGGTTTAGTGTCTTCGAACAAGTCCGTTAGCATCTGCCGTTTTCAGAGGAGGTATGCTAACGCCATAGACTGAGCTCTTTATGAAAGTTTGGGATTTGAATAACATATTTATGTGTAGATGAGAGGCTTTGACCGTTCTGTACAAGTTTTGCTGGTAATTTTTCAATGGGTGATTGGAAATAGCCTTTTTTTAATTTAACATAAATATATACTAACGTTACCGTTAATCGGTGACGTCATTACATCAGCGCTGGGTACAGTTCAAACGCATTTTGATCTCGTCTAATGGTAAACAAATATTGATTAAAAACTGTTCAGGATATTTATTAAATACATATTCTTTCTCTTTTCTACATTTCACCTGTGCTCTAGCTTGGTTCCTTGTGATAAAACTGGCATTGTATACTGAATATTGTTGGCTATGTGACAAATTGCTTGTTATATTCTAGATTCTAACGTGCATGATGGCCTTCTGCATCCCAGAGTCTGAGCAAACCTCCTGTCATACATCTCCAAGGCACATTGAACCATATGGCTAGCAAGTTAACCCCAAACATACACTAATGTTCAAAATTCAGATTTTTAAAAATTTTGTTTGAAAAGAACTCTTTTATGCTTACTAATTTCTGAAAAAATCAGATAAAAAAAGTAAAAACAATAATATTCAGATAAAAAAAGGAAAACCAGTAATATTGTGAAATAATATTACAATTTAAAATAGCAGTTCTCTGTGAAATGTAATTTATTTCTGTGATCAAAGCTAAATTTTCAGCATCATTACTCCAGTCTTCAGTGTCACATGATCCTTCAGAAATCATTCTGATATGCTGATTTGCTGCTCAAGAAACATTTACGATTATTATCAATGTTGAAAATATATATATATTAGGGATGTGCGCGGCGACTAATTTGACTGACGTTTAAACGAAAGTTTTGTATCCGACTAGTCGACTAGTCTAAAAGCAAGAAACCCCCAAAAGATGGTAAGAAAAAAAAACCTCTGTGCGTGCGTGTAGCATACATAATAGCCTATATTTGAAATACTTAAAATATGAATCACACTGTCAAATCCCTCAATGAATTCCGCTTGTCGCACACTTGCCTCGCGTTATCATTTCATTTTAGGGGGTCGTAAAAAAAAAAAAAAAGTATATACACTCACCGTCGGCCAAAGCATAGCTTATTTATTCAA
>NW_015554423.1:0-6550 GCF_001515605.1 Sinocyclocheilus anshuiensis
CAACAGCTCTTGCAGGAAGGACAATATCAGAGATATGTCACAGGAGATTGGGTCTGCGCCACGGGCTGCACACCAGGCGGAGAAGACAGACCATTTAAGGGCATAGAGGCGTCTTGTAGACGGTGCTCTAGCCTGAGAGATTGTGTTTAGCATGTTCTCAGGGAGGTTTGCAAGCTCCCATCGAGAGGCCAAAGGTGCAAAGCCCACAGCTCGGGCTGGGGGTGCCATATCATTCCGTTTAAGGTGCAGAGCCCACAGCTCGGGCTGAGGATGCCATATCGTTCTGTTCGCATGAGAGAAGAGGTCTCGTCTCAGAGGAATGGGCCACGGGGCTGCCAAGAGCAGCCGGTACAGCTCTGCAAACCAGTGCTGGTTCCTCCAGAGCGGGGCCACCAACAGAACCTTGTGTTTCTGTTTCCTGACTCGTCTGATTACCTGTGGGATCAGAGCGATCGGGGGAAAGCATAAAAGGAGATGATTGGGCCAGTCGTGGCCCTGTCATTCGAAAAGTAAGTTGGGCAATGAGAGTTGTCTTCTGAGGCGAAGAGGTCGACCTCTCCCTTTCCGAAGATCTCCCAGATTCTTTGAACAGTATGTGGGTGGAGCATCCACTCTTCTGAGGGGACGTTGCTCCAAGATAGCATGTCTGCTCCTTGGTTCAACCTGCCCGGCACATGCGCTGCCCTTAGCGAATGCAAGTAGAGCCCATTCAAGGAAGCGCTCTACCAGAATGATGAGGCGCTTCGAGAAGAGACCGCCCTGGCGATTTATATATGACACCACTGTCATGCTGTCCGAGGGGACTAACACGTAGTGTCCCCCTTAGGTTTGGCAGAAAGGTGCGAAGGCCCAACATACTGCCAGCATATCCAGGCAGTTGATGAGAAGCCGACCCTCCTCTTTCGACCAATGGCCGAAAGCTGGTTCCAGCGCTCCTCAACCTGTGTTGGAAGCGTCTGTCGAGACCACCTCTCTTCTGCAGACCATTCCCAGGGGCACACCCCGTTCCATCCACTGAGAGTCTTTCCAAGGGGCCAGAGCTGCTACGCAGGCCCGGTCCACCTTGACACGAAGGCGTCAGAGACGCCAGGCGTAGGACGGAACTCATGGTTTCAGCCAGCACTGAAGGGGCCGCATGCGAAGCAGGCCCAGCTAAAGTACCGGAGACGCAGAGGCCATGAGGCCCAGCATCCTATGAAACGCCTTGAGAGGGCGAGGGGCTCCAACTTGAATGAGGCCATGAGCTGCTGAATAGCCAGTGCACGTTCTGGCGCGACTACCGCCCTCATTCGGGCTGAGTCAAGAACTGTTCCCAGGAACAATATCTGTTGGCTGGGGGACAGCGTGCTCTTGGCAAAGTTGACCTGTAAGTGGCTGAGGAGTAGACGCTCTTGGCAAAATTGACCTGGAGTCCCAGGCATTCCAAGTGGCTGAGGAGGAAGAATCTGTGAAATAGTTGCTCATTCTCCGACTGGGCCAAGATGAGCCAGTCGTCGAGGTAACTCAGAATGCGGATTCCCATCTGTCTCAGCGGGCAAAAGAGCCACATCCATGCACTCCGTAAAAGTGCGAGGAGCTAGGGACAGTCCAAAGGGAAGGACCATGTATTGATATGCTACTCCCTCGAAGGTGAATCTCAAGAATCGTCTGTGGTGGGGGACTATCTGTGAAGTAGGCTTCTTTCAGATCCAGCGAAAAGAACCAGTCCCCTGGGCACACTTGCGAGAGGATCTGTTTCAATGTAATCATCCTGAACAGCCGTTTCATGAGGGCGCGGTTCAGGTGCCTGAGATCGAGGATGGGCCTTAGATTGCCATCCTTTTTGGGGACGAGGAAGTAGCGGCTGAGGAAGCCTGACTCGCTCTGAGCTGGAGGAACCGTTTCTATGGCTCCTATCGCCAGCAAATTCATCACCTTGGAGTGCAAGACGTGTGCGTGGAGCGGGCGTGAGAAACGAGAGGCGTGGCTGCAATCATTGGCGCTCACTTCATCATCACCGCTGCCATTAAAAGCTATACAGTATATTTCTGTTTTCTTTGTCGTACGCCGAGATGCACTGAGATGAGTGACGGATTCACATCCCAGACTCGATAGCAGACACGAGTTTACTACGGGCTGCCAAGACCCTCACAATCTGCTAGTTCAATGCGCTTAAATCTTCCTTTTTATTTGTAATAAACACCTGAGACCTCACAGCACACCCTCTATTGTTTTCTTTGTTTAATCAGCCACATAATTGTAACTGTAGGTGCACTTTATTTCATTTAAACCTCCTCACCTGTAAATGTTAAATTAATCCCTAATTGAGATTTAAATCTGAGTTTAAAATTATGGAGCAACATGATTAAAATTAATCTATCTTAAATATAAATTAAATCCAGGATCAAGATGATGGTTTAAATGTAATCCTGCTTATTTTTAAACAAGGTTTAAAGTTTGGTGCAACGGAATTATTAGATAAACCTTGATTTAATCTAGATTAAAGCTTAATCCTTGTTGGTGCAACCCACCCGTGGGGCAGGGCTGCCTCCATTGAAGAAGGCGAGCCGCGAGCAAAGCAGAGCGAGACATAAACTCTCGTAGTGCGAGTCATCTGTCTCAGCGAGCACAGCCTCAGTGTGGGTGAGGCCCAGGCGAGAGGCGCATTCAAATATGAAGCTGTCAGCGATATTGAATCATTGGTGACAGCGTTCTGCTCCGATCCGCCTAGAAGGATTGACCGATCCTCACGTGTAACTCACTGGCTGATCAAAGAGCTGCATGGAGAGTGATGCACGCGGGGGCTTTGTCGTTAAATCACTCAAGCCTGATCGCTCATCCCCGCGAGTTCGCCATTTCTTCCGCCGAGTAACTGGGAGGAGAGAAACACAAGAGCGGGCGAGGCTGGGCTTAGCGACGCACACATAAATGCGAAGCTGCCAGCGTTCTGCTCTGATCTGCCTAGGAGGATTAAGCCGCTCAGTGTTACGAGGGGCGCTGATCCTCACGTGTAACTAACACTGGCCGATGAAGCACGCATGATGTGTGCCGGCATAAAATTGCTCAAGCCTGATCGCTCAACCCGCGAGTCATCCGAGGTAATTGGGAGGAGAGAAACATGAGAGCGGGGAGGCGGGGCCGCCTTCCTTGAACGAACAGGGGCAGACTGCTTTCGTGGTAAAACCAGCCTGTCTCTGTGAACGCAGCCATAGCGACACAAACACACAAATTCAAAGCTGCCAGTGACAGCGTTCTGCTCCGATTCACCTAGGACAGTGGTCGGCCAAAACTGGCCTGCTAGAAATAATATCTGGCCTGCGCCCCCCAGCCAGATTATTTTGATAGCGGCTGGTTCTGAAATAGATTTTTCATGACAGCAACAGTTACTCACAGAGTATGTGAGCGGAGCGCGGAGTGGAGCGGTGTGATTTTGAATGGAGCGAGGAGCGGATTTTTTAAAAGTCGGAGCGTGGTTTTCACTCGCTCCAAAAACGCTCCACCACCGCTCCATCACGAGTATAGTTCATGCAGAGCGGTGTTTCTGCGAGGAGCAGAGCGGGAGTGGGAAATGGTGAACCCGGAGCGGAGTGATATTAAATGCTCAGAGGGGAAATTGTTGACGCTCCACTTCACTCACATCTGCCGGACACCGTCACACAAATGTGGCTTTTTGTTAATGACTGTCCTCCTACAGGATTTAACACAGAGTAACAGCTCACTACCAGTCACAAAAGACACTGTAACAGTCTGTCACAGGCAATTCTATTTGCATTTTTCATCAAATAATTTCTTAAATTATCCTTTGACTATGTTCTGGCCCGCCATCTAGTGGCGAAATAATTTTTTGGCCCGATGCCAAACTTACTTGCCGACCCCTGACCTAGCAGGATAGAGCTGCTCGATGTAGCGAGGGGCGCTGATCTTCACGTGTAAACAACCCAGCGCTGGGTAAATATTGGACAGAACACATGTAACTCAGCAGCTGGGTTGTTTAATCGGAGACAAGCTCAACCCAGTGGTTGGGTATAAAAAAATAACCAAGCGTTAAAAATGACCCAGCAACTAAGTTACAGAAAAACTACCCAGCACCTGGGTAAAAAATTGTAAACATAACCCAATAAAATGACCGAACAAGTTGAACCCAGCATTTGGGTTAAAAAAAAGAACCCAGCAATTTTTAGAGTGTGTGTATTACTTTTCCTTCTTGTCACTGATTTTTACAAATTCACCACTGGCACACACTGACAGGCAGAATTCTAATTTATGTTTTGTACGCTTACACTACAAGCACTTACATTCCATGTATTCATAGTAGTTATAATGAAATGTGTACTTTTATAATAATATTTTCTTATTTTTGTATTAAAAGAATGTTGTAATGTGTAAGTAATAGTTTTTACTCTAATAGGACAGTCCATATTGTGAGGTGCATTTCTACTTGACAAATCATTATTGTCAATAACTTTCAAAAAATAAAAAAATATATTTTTGAAATGTTAACCCTCTGGTGTCTGAGGGGGTTTTGGGGCCCTGGAGAAGTTTTGACATGCCCTGACATTTGTGTTTTTACCAGTATCTTAAAAACATATTAATGGTTAAAGTCTGATTAAACTGTAATGAGCACAAACTGTCCAACAATGATCTGTGAGCAGCATGAATGTACATGTTTGTGTTTTTGAGAAAACAACATTTATGTGTGGTTAGTGAAAAAGTTACATTTTTAAGTCACTGAAATAAGGCCATGAAACACATACAGAATATTTGTTCACAAGACTTTTGAGAACTGGATGCGGTAGACTAGAGCAGGGGTCACCCCCCTTTATTATTAGGTTACTTTTATTATTAATGCGCTTAACAAGAGTTAATACGGCATATTTTATAGCTGCTAATCTTTAGCTAATCTTTAGTTAACCAGCCACATGTCATACAAACACGGCCGCAGAAAATACAACACAAGTATAAAGTTCTTAGCAATTAGGATTACGTAAGGTTAGCAATTTTATTAGGTAATCTCAACAATTAGGTAACGTTAAAACTTAAAGCTAAAACTCAGCTGCAAGCTAGCTAATGTAATGTCTGACCTACATTACTTGCCTTGTTTTCGGTCTTCTATCAAAATGTACACTTTGTGAGTTGCATGTTTGAATACGTTGATAAATAGATTGGAGTCAAAATTTTGATGTTACCTCGCGTACCTTTTAGGCAGAAACCCACACACACCAAGGGGAGGCGCTAGTAATGACGCATCCCAGGTAGCCTAATCGCAGCCTTTATATCACAAGTACCATGTTCTGATAGGCTCTCATTCTAAATACAGGGGAGGGAACTTACCCACTCGGCCACAATCTGCCAAGCTACTGGCAAAGGCTCTACAACCGATGAAGTTACTGGCCTTACACCAGATGGTCCGGAAGCCCCTAAGGCGACTGGTTCAATAGCCACTATGTAGCAACCTTGTACAACCTTGTTGTTAGTCAATGGCGCAGTAGTCGTGTCTCATGGATTGGTTGCACTTTATTTTGATGGCTCCCTGTTGACTTCACATTGCAACTATCTGTACAGATTAATAAAAGGGATTATAATTAACTTTCAACTTTGATAGCTCCATTTTTAACAGATCTCTGATAATCTTTGACAAGCGATGTCAAATTTTCTGTTGTCAGAAATTGACAGCTGTTATTCATGTGTTGAAAGAGGCCAGCAAGTTATTAAAAAAAAAATTATTTTAACGGTTACTTTTAAAAAATTGTCACAAAATATGTTATATCTACTGATTGGCTTCATCACTTCATCACTCTGTCTCCTCTCCACCAATGAACTGGTGTGTGCTGGCCGTTCTGGCGCACTATGGCTGCCGTCGCATCATCCAGGTGGATGCTGCACACTGGTGGTGGATGAGGAGATACCCCCTGACAATGTAAAGCGCTTTGAGTGCCTAGAAAAGCGCTATATAAATGTAATGAATTATAATTATTATTATGTTAAAAAACAGATATTTAGTGTTTTCCATTTATACAGATTTTCTTTGTTAAATCATGTTACACATTACAATAAACCGTTTATTGTAATTTGAATACATGGTTTCTGTAATTAAAAAAAACAGGGAAAACACTGTCAAATGTATTGCAAAAACTGTAAAAATAAATAAATAAAAATCTTTTTTTTTTTTTACTGTGTGCCTTTGACTCACATTCCAAAATGCTTGTTCAGTGAATTCTCCGCGGACTGTAAAAAATAAAATAAAATAAATCTTTGGGAAATGACTGATCGGCTTGTTTAATTTCATAAAATATTAACTCTTAACCTCAACATGGTTCCTGACACAACACATACCCCTACACATGTCACTTTTCGACGTAACCTACGCTCTCTCTCACTCTCTCGGCTATCTGCTATGGTTTCATCTTTGCTTCCTTCTCTTGAACAGATATCATCTCTTGATGTTAACCGTGCTACTGATACTTTCTGCTCCACTCTTACGTCTTGTTTAGACACTGTCTACCCCTTGTCTTCCAGGCCAGCTCGTACCACCTCTTCTGCCCCTTGGCTATCTGATGTTCTCCGTGAGCAT
>NW_015554423.1:6932-7645 GCF_001515605.1 Sinocyclocheilus anshuiensis
AACACAACTCCTTGTTCAAGCTCTTGTTCTATCCAGGCTGGACTATTGCAATGCTCTCTTGGCAGGTCTTCCAGCCATTTCTATCAAACCTCTACAATTAATCCAAAATGCCGCTGCAAGATTAATCTTTAATGAGCCGAAAAGAACGCATGTCACACCTCTGTTCATCAATTTGCGCTGGCTACCAGTAGCTGCTCGCATTAAATTCAACGCATTAATGTTTGCCTACAAAACCACCACTGGCTCGGCACCCATTTACCTAAATTAATTACTTCAGAGTTATGTGCCCTGTAGAAGCTTGCGTTCTGCAAGTGAACGGCGTATTATTTTGCATCCTAATGCTGTTCTTATGATTATGATTATCAGTGTGAAATTGTAGAATCTTGTGTAGAAATCACTCAGCTACAATCAAACTTGATCTGTTTCATTCTCAAGTGTAATATCCACACTTCTCTTTCTCTTGTATCTAATGCCACAATACCCCACTATACGTGAAAATACTTATTTAAATTACTTACCGGTACTTGATGTATTAATTTCATTCTTTGTTCTTCTGTGTCACAGGATATCTCAGTCTAAACCTACATAACATGTTCAAGGGTGCTTCCTATGAAAAAAGTTGCACGCATAGAATTGACAGGCTGCAGCTCCCTCTAGTAGTTTCAAAGAGGCACAAAATCACTTTCACAGACTTTTTCATTAACTGTTCCCTC
>NW_015554423.1:12512-16845 GCF_001515605.1 Sinocyclocheilus anshuiensis
ATTCTCTGTGTGTATGTGCTGTACATGTGGAAGAATTGACAATAAAGCAGACTTGACTTGACTTGACTTTTATTGTCCTCATTTGTAAGTCGCTTACAAAAAAGCGTCTGCTAAATGACTAAATGTAATGTAAATGTACTGTAATAAAATGAAAAATTGTAATTAAATTGCAATGACTCAAATAATCAATAAAATCTTACAAAATTGATTGGGCGATTTATTTTATTATTTAAAACAAAATCATATATTTTTTGGACAAGCAATTTTTTAAGTTTAATCTTCCTAAAAAAAGACTGTTCTACTCTTATTATTTTGTATATATATTTTCTACTTTAATGGTAATATCATTCCTTTATTTGATATACTGACACAAAGGAGAGGGCACAGGCCTACAGAGAGATTTTATTGTCATCAGATGTAGCTTTGCACACTGCCAGCATCTAGAATGATTTTGATCAACATTTTAGTGTTCATAGCAGATGGCTTTCTTAACTTGTTATATTTTACAGCTTATCAATTGCTAAGATTTTGTTGGCTTCAAGGGCGTATAATTAGGTGGGGGGAGGGCATGTCCCTATAGCAATATCCAGTGACTACTAAATTTGATCAGATAATTAAATATATATATAGAGCTCCGTACGTCACGTGACCCATTCTGTTTACACCACCATACTGGCAGGCAGGGACAGCCGGGAATATGAATATGGAATGAATGGCGCCAGCATGAGTTTCAAGGCAACAGAGTTCACTGCGCACTTTAATTCAAAAGACATAGACCTGTACATAGCAAAGCTTAATAGATTAAACATAACAGATCCCTATAATGCCCCCATGGTGCTTTTAACGTGTCTCAATAAAGGAACGGATAGATTTCCTGACCTGCAGTATCCTGATATCTACTGATAACTACCTCATCAAGTTTCCCTCCTAACGTTACTCCGGAGACTCTTTAAAAGCCTGGAGGGGAACATGTATACTGAATATTCCTATATCAGCCCAGTTATTTAACACATTGTCAGTAACATTTTTAGAGCTTCATAAATGAACACTTTCTTTACGGTCACTATTGTGACCGTTTGGATTAAATTTGTTAATCTTACTAAATGACCCTCCGTTGAAGCCATGGGTGGTGGTCAGAAACGATGGGGTCGTGTTAGGAGCCCACTGCAATTGCATAGCTGGACTAGGCGAGTGCTGCTCTCATGTGTCAGCACTCTTGTTCAGGATTTGGCAGCATAATGACGGAGAGGAAGAGATAGCGGTGACATCAAAGAAGTGCAAGTGAGGAACTTTTGAAAAGAGTGGAATATCAGCAAGGCAAGGTCATCATTTGTAACAACACACAACGAGGCAAAAGGAGCCACCACCTTTTCCACCTCTGACCCATCTTGAGCAAGCCCAGCTTTACAGCAACCTTTCTAAAAGTTGTACACAAGATGCACAGATCATAAAGCCAACAGTCCTCTCAGTTGTCAGCGAATATGCAGCATCCTATGTGCCAAAGACTGTTATGCTAGGTCTACCAGAACCCCTCACAACTCTTTATGACAAACAGGCAAGAGAGGTCAGCCAAGAAGTGTTACAAGACAGGGCAGAAGCACTCTTTGAAGATATAAGTGTGACCAAAGAACAGGTACATCATTATTTAGGATTAAAGTATATTCCTAAAAATGTAATTATCTAACAGTTTCAATCATCATATTTTCAGAGTGATATTGTAGAGGAGGAAACTCGAGCACAGTCTTAAATCCAGGATCTGGTTTGATCAAAGGAGTGGTAGGATAACAGCATCAACCTTCAGAGCAGCCACAAAGACAGATGTGTCCCTGAAAGCCCTCAGTGTCCCTGATAAGAAAAATATGCTACCCAAAGTCTCATAGCTTCAGCACTGAGGCTACCAGGTATTTATAAGTGTAGAAAATAAGGCAAGATATGGCAACAAGTTAGTCTAGCAGTTGAGCACCATGCATGGACGGTTGTGTGATAATCTCAGATTCAAACAATGAATTACATTGTTGTATAATAATGCTTAATCACAAAAGCCTGTGGCTTGTGAGATGAATGTTTATGTTAATACTTTGCTGTTAGACAATACTAGATGAGCCCCAGATACAGATCCCCTGTAAAGACCTTGTCTCAGACGACAACCGGGACAAGACCACAGGAACCAGATGAGTCCTCTGCACAATGTGACTTTGCTGCAGCCTGAAATTGAACTGCTGGTTTCGTCTGGCCAGAGGAGAACTGGCCCCCCGACTGAGCCTGGTTTCTCCCAAGGTTTTTTCTCCATTCTGTCACCGATGGAGTTTTGGTTCCTTGCCGCTGTCGCCTCTGGCTTGCTTAGTTGGGGACACTTCATTTCCAGCGATATCGTCGACTTGATTGCAAATGATTGCAAAGATACTATTTAAACTGAACTGAGCTGGATTATGACATAACTGAATTCAATGATGAACTGCCTTTAACTGAAAAATGAGTGTTTACTATTGTCATTTTGCATTATTGACACACCATTTTCCTAATTAATGCTGTTCAGTTGCTTTGACACAATCTGTATTGTTAAAAGCGCTATATAAATAAAGGTGACTTGACTTGACTCTAAAAGTTATCTAAACTCATTTTATTGTGTTTTTTAGATGGGGATGTAAGCATGAAGTGTTGGCGAGAAACTACTATGAAATGCAGCATCACTTCTCGCACTCAGATGTCCTGGTAGAAACAGTTGGATTCCGGATTTCGCTCTCGCATCCTTTTATTGGGGCCTCACATTCACAAATGTTTACATAACAAGCGGGAACCCAGTGTGCCTGTAGCTTTCTCTATTTCTGTTTTATCACGTGATAGAAAGTTGTGTGATTCTAGAACAGAACATCATGTGTCTGCTGTGTCTGCTATATTTTAGGATGTAGACATTACCCAATGGTAATAGCTGAGTTATTCCCGAACCCAATTGACTTACCACAGGATGTATCAACGGAGGACTTAGAGTTTATTATGAGTTCAGATCTGAGTGATAGTATTAAGGAAGTTAGGGCAGCTAAGGCCAAATGTGAAGGAAGCTATGCATGTGCATTAGCACTTCTACAACCAGGAGTTCTAAAGAATGAAATAGGTGGAGAATGTTGGATTTGTATACAGTTACATTCAGCGTGGAAGACACACCCAATAACTTCAGAAACTGTATGTCTCGAAAAGAACAAATGTGATGTGCCAAAACAAATGTCCAAGATATTGCAGATGACAGATAATCTAAGAGCAAATAGATCAGTAACGTTCTCTCTTAAAGATTATAACTGCTCATACTCAGGATTACCATTTAAGGGACCAGCTTTTCACATACAGTCGCACCTTGCAGACCTATGTTTGTGCTCAAATAAAGGAAAGCATTATGTAGGAATGTCAGATTGTAAGAACACCATAACACTGAATCAAACAGCTGTGATAAACAACTGTACCATTAAGTATTATAATTAGACTAAGGAGAATTTCGAGTGTCCATTCTCATATCTTCATAACTCCCCAGGAATTATATGAGAAAGGCAATTAACACATCCTCAAATTATGCAGAGGTCAGACAGATTTGACGGCAATTTAAAAAAGAAGTTACCATGTCTGTTTTTGAAGCAATTGATAGCAAAGTTTTGGAAAAAATAGTACAGCACCTTAAATCGTCAACCTGCTATCTTGACACACTTCCCACATCTTTTTTCAAAAGTGTGCTTAACTGTTTAGAAGCAGATCTCTTAGAAGTGTGAACTTCTCTACCTTAGTGGGACCTCTGGCACTGGGAGGAGGCAGCTAGTTTCTCGTAGTCAGGGCAGTAGGAGCTGGTTGCAAGCCTTAAGCAGGCCACAAGGTGGTCATCAGTCATTGTAGATCTGTACTTTGACTTGATGATTTTCATGTGAGAGAAAGCACACTCACACAGATAGGTTGATCCGAAAAGTGCTGTCAAGTTGAAAGCACATATTCTGAGGTTGTGATACTTTTGTTCAGGCAGTAAGTTCCAGAACTCTCCAGTCATGCCAGGTGTTGCCCTGGATTTGATTTCAATGTCATTTTGCAGTGTGAGAATCTCATTCTCAACAGCAGAGTTATCTAAGTGGAACAGTGATACAATTTTGGAGGCAATACTATCCACATCAATACTTGGACCAAATGGAAAACACAGATAGCTGGCAACAGGCTCAATGGATGCAAAATCTGTAAAGTGCCTCTCAAATTCTAACAAGATGCTCTGAACTTGCTCTTCATAACGTGCACTGTCAAGCTGCACAAAGTCTTTGCCCTTTCTCTGAAGTTCTGCCTGCATGTGAGGAAAGTTCCGCAGGTC
>NW_015554424.1:0-519 GCF_001515605.1 Sinocyclocheilus anshuiensis
CAATTCCAAGGAGATTGTCAATTTTGGGGCAAGTAATTAAGATTAGTGGTCAAAAGAGATGCACAGCGTGACCATCACATGGTAACCAGTGATAGCAATCACAAGCTCTTTGGATTGACTCCCCCACCTAGGAGACAAAGAACAGACTTTCAGAGATTCCTTACAGACCTCTTTAACCTCTGGTCTTCACAGAACGTGTCCTCATCCACAGAATGGCACAGAAACTGCATTTCCATGTAAATATGCATCTAAATGACACTAAAAGGACTGGTGAGCAACGAATCATTTCTATGCATAACTCCATATCATTTATGTAACCCACACATCAGACTATCATGTTTTAATCCTGTATTGTGTATGTATTTGTAACCCACACATCAGACTATCATGTTAATCAGTTATTGTGTATGTCTTTTTAATAACTATTGAATAGCTTAATGGTTCGTATTCATGTTTGGTATGTGTGAGTTTGAGAATTCATGCTTGAAACGTTTCTTCCAATCAATTCTTTGTCAAATG
>NW_015554425.1:0-606 GCF_001515605.1 Sinocyclocheilus anshuiensis
CCAGATGATATTTTATTGCTTGATGCATTATTGTGTCACATTTGTCGAGGAGGCAGTGTCAGATCTGAAAGTGCTGGATCTGAAGATGATCTACTTACTGTGATTGTTTTTTGTATGTCTGTGTAGAGCAGATGAATTATTGAAACACTTCCCACATGCAGTGCAGTGATACGGTTTCTCTCCAGTGTGGATCCTCTCGTGTCTTTTCAGATTTGTTGACACACTGAATCTCTTGTCACAGTGTGAGCACTTATAAGGTTTTTCTCCAGTGTGGATCCTCTCGTGCTGTTTTAAACAGTTTGCTGAAATAAAAGTATTTTCACACTCAAAGCACATGTACTCTCTCACACCAGTGTGTATTTTCTGATGTTCTTTCAAAGTTGAAAAACGTGAAAAACTCTTTCCACACAAAGAACATGAATGTGGCTTCTCCTTTGTATGAACTCTCAGGTGTGTTCTCAGGTATGAAGCTCTCAAAAACGTTTTGCCACATTGATCACATATGTACAGTTTCTCTCCAGTGTGGATGTTCATGTGTTTCTTAAGAGTCGATGATTGCGTGAAACTCTTCCCGCACTGATCACAAGTGAATGGTTTTTCTCCAGT
>NW_015554426.1:0-2553 GCF_001515605.1 Sinocyclocheilus anshuiensis
TCACTACGTTAGTCAGGCTTTTGATGACTGCAGCGCCACGCAGCGTATTCTCAATAAAGCACTCTGCTGAAGATACCCAAGAGTCTCCTGGTCTCTGCTTCGACGAGGAAAAAGTTTCCAACACACTCTATCTGCCATGTGCCTTGTGCTGCTTTATATATATATATTTCTTTTATATTTGACCTTATTTGTATATTGTATAGTTGTATTTTATATTTAATCTGTATCTATCTGTATTTATGTTCTACTGTTAGTGTTATCTGTATGCACCAAGGGTCTGAGAGTAACGCAATTTCAATTCTCTGTGTGTATGTGCTGTACATGTGGAAGAATTGACAATAAAGCAGACTTGACTTGACTTGACTTAAGTTTCAAAGGCCATATTGCTGCAATGGCCCGGTCCTGCAGATTTGCCTTATACAACGTTAGGAAGATTAGACCCTTCCAATCAGAGCAGGCCACACAACTCCTTGTCCAAGCTCTTGTTATCTCCAGACTGAACTACTGTTATGCTCCTTTGAAGCTTGCGTTCTGCAAGTGAACGACGCCTCGTGGTGCCATCCCAAAGAGTCACAAAATCACTCTCACTGACCTTTTCCTAGACTGTTCCCAACTGGTGGAACGACTTGCTTATCTCAATTCGAGCAGCTGAGTCTTTAACCATTTTAAAAAAATGTTTAAAGTCACATCTTTTTCATCAGCACCTGATCATTTAATACCAGCATTTACCTAATGCAGTGTTTTGTCAAAGTTAACGCCCTACTGGCTCAACATGCCAGCAGACTGAAGTTTCTGTCTGCAACCAAAGGATAGGCTTCTCTGTCAGAAGTGGGATTTCAACCCATGCCTCCAGAGGAGACTACAACCTGAACACAGTGCTTTAGACCGCTCGTCCATCTTGCCACCTGTGTTTGGCGAGCGCTTACCTATTGGAACTACACCTAAAAGCAAGGACCTGAAAGCTAGTTATTTTCTGTTCAGCCCCATCACTCCACAGGCCTCGTTGGTGCAGTTAGGCAGCGTGTCAGTCTCATAATCTGAAGGTCGTGAGTTCGAGCCTCACACGGGGCAGCGTGCTGCTTTTTGATACCCGAGAGCGCTTAGACGAAAGGGCGGGGATCTCTGTTCTGTGGTTGTCCCCATCTCCTGGGGGCAAAAGGCCACAGCTCCTCTGGAGGGCAGGCAACATGACGTTTTGTGAAAAACTGTGAGGTTCCAGGTAAATTCCCTGAATCTCATCCATTATAATTGCATTCAGTACTATGCTATACTTTGATATACAATATCGTCAAAATTCTGCATTCATGCTGGGCTAATGCTGAATGAATGCAGTAATAGCATCCCTCTCATATTCATGCAACATGTGACCGTGTCCTCCTGAGGTTTTGTTAAGTTTCAAAGGCCATATTGCTGAAATGGCCCGGTCCTGCAGATTTGCCTTATACAACGTTAGGAAGATTAGACCCTTCCAATCAGAGCAGGCCACACAACTCCTTGTCCAAGCTCTTGTTCTCTCCAGACTGAGCCACACAAATCCTTGTCCAAGCTCTTGTTCTCTCCAAACTGAACTATTGTTATGCTCCCTTGGCGGGTCTTCTGGCACGTACTATCCAGCCTCTGCAACTGATCCAAAATGCAGCAGCGAGAGTGGTCTTCAACGAGCCAAAGAAAGCCAACGTCACACCTCTCTTCATAATTTTGCACTAGCTACCAATAGCTGCTCGCATTAAATTCAAGGTACTGATGTTTGCCTACAAGATAACTACTGGCTCTTCTGCAATATACCTAAACTCGCTGGTTCAGACCTATGCGCCCTCAAGAAGCTTGCGTTCTGCAAGTGAACGACGCCTCGTGGTGCCATCCCAAAGAGTCACAAAATCACTCTCACTGACCTTTTCCTGGACTGTTCCCAGCTGGTGGAACGACTTGTCTATCTCAATTCGAGCAGCTGAGTCTTTAACCATTTTCAAAAAATGTCTAAAGACACATCTTTTTCATCAGCACCTGACCATTTAATACTAGAATTTACCTAATGCAGTGTTTTGTCAAAGTTAACGCCCTGCTGGCTCAACATGCCAGCAGAATGAAGTTTCTGTCTGCAGCCAAATGATTGGTCTGTCAGAAGTGGGATTCAAACCCACACCTCCAGAGACGACTTGCCTATCTCAATTCGAGCAGCTGAGTCTTTAACCATTTTCAAAAAATGTCTAAATCAGCACCTGACCAATTAATACTAGCATTTACCTAATGCAGTGTTTTGTCAAAGTTAACGCCCTGCTGGCTCAACATGCCAGCAGACTTAAGTTTCTGTCTGCAGCCAAAGGATAGGTCTGTCAGAAGTGGGATTTGAACCCACGCCTCTAGAGGACACTGCGACCTGACCGCCAGCTGACGAAGGATAGCCGGACAATATTTCAGAAATGTCGAGCAATGTCGAACTGCACAGCCAATCGCGTCGAAGCGCTATGACATTTGGGCCAATTGCGTCGAATCACTAACAAAATGTCATGTCATCTTAGTCCCATGCCCGCCAGAGTGAGGCCGCCTGGACCT
>NW_015554427.1:0-345 GCF_001515605.1 Sinocyclocheilus anshuiensis
AAGGATGTCTACGAAGTATATGTATGCAATGAATATAATGTTAATGTTAAAATTCAGTATTAACGCCTGTATAGCTGACGTGAGTGAGCTGATAAGCAAAGCATACAGAGTGGGTTGAGCACACGGTGGCGCACATGCGCAAGCTTGTCGAGTTAATATCCCTTTCTCACAGACATCACTGGAAAGTTTGTAGTTCGTTCGGATATGTCAAAAACAAGTAAGTAAAACAATGCACTAGTTACTTAACGGTAGGGAGAGAGAGAGAGAGAGAGCGAGAGAGAGAGCGCGCGCACTTCTGTTGTGTGATCTTTGATGTTCACTCACTTAGCACACGCATCATTTGGA
>NW_015554427.1:762-927 GCF_001515605.1 Sinocyclocheilus anshuiensis
TTATAACGAGTGGTTCCCTGCATTATTACAGCAAAGCGCGTGATTACAGTACTGAGCCGCTGCAGGAGAGCAGCTCTAATGCTATTAAATTAAAGATGCTAGAGTAAAAAAAAAAAAAGTAAAGTGAAAGTAACAAAAACTTGTAAAATACATTTTAATGGGCAT
>NW_015554428.1:0-136 GCF_001515605.1 Sinocyclocheilus anshuiensis
CACTTACAGATAGCTACAGACCTGTCTCTCTCCTTACATTCATAGTGAAAACCCTCAAACGAGTTGTTTTCAACCAGATATCATTGTTTCTTTCACAGAACAACAAACTGGACGCTAACCAGTCAGGTTTCAGGAG
>NW_015554428.1:656-863 GCF_001515605.1 Sinocyclocheilus anshuiensis
CCAGCTCAACCTGGCAAAGACTGAGCTTCTTGTCTTCCCTGCCACTCCAACTCTACAACATGATTTCACCATCCAGCTAGGTTCTTCTACAGTTACCCCATCAACTTTGGTCAGAAATCTTGGTGTATTCTTTGATGACCATCTGACCTTCAAAGACCACACTGCAAAGACTGCTTGATCTTGCAGGTTTGCATTGCACAACATCAG
>NW_015554429.1:0-863 GCF_001515605.1 Sinocyclocheilus anshuiensis
TTCATTCAGGGCTATTCTGGGTTGTAACTAGTACTAATACAACACACGGCTGTGGAAGTATAGCCTACTCTCAGAGAACTAATGCAGAGAACAGGCTTTCTTCAGCTTTCCTATGTTTGTTTACTTACAAGATCTCGTGCAGTTGAGTTATCGCGAGATCTGTGGATTCGACAGAATTTGTCCAGTCGTGACGTGCCAGTCGTTAAGTGTGTTGTGTAGTGGACTGACTCGGTCATTAGGTTTGTGCTCCTTTACAATTGTCAAAGAATAAAATCTGCTCCAGTCGATGGAAACAGTCGTTAAGTGTGTTGAGGTCAGTCTTAGAATGTTTCAGGAAGTCGTGTAGTGTGTCCCTGGCTTTAGAGAAGCTACGGTGGCCGATACAGGACTAAAAGAGGTCGTCGGTAAAGACGGCAGAGAGCAATGAGATTTCTTTACAAAGGTAAATTAAGGAATTATATTTACTTAATTATTTAATAAATCGATGTTATTGTGAATATTAATGTACTTGTTCATCATTGTGTCAGTGTTTTATTCGCAAGAACAACAAAGTGACGAAACGCGCTGTGTAGAGCAGTTTGTCCGTTTAGGGCTACTGTAGAAACATGGTGGTGACTTCCATGTAAGGGGACCCGCGGTGTATGTAGATATAAATTGCTCAGTCTAAGGTAATAAAAACATAACGGTTCATTAAGTAAGGTCTTTATACACCTCTGAAAATATAGTTATGTATATTGTATTGCATTTCTGTCAATAGATCGATGTAAATATTACACATAGCACCTTTAATGGCAGAAAAAGAACATGTTTTTTTTTTCTAAAAACATGGATTTAAATACAATTTAAAATTAATGTTAAAAATA
>NW_015554430.1:0-924 GCF_001515605.1 Sinocyclocheilus anshuiensis
CTCCACAGCAATTTCTCCTCCAATACTTAAAACTGGATATTCCTTTTTTTTTTTTTTAATTCCTTTCATTTTCTTAATCATGCCCCACACCTCCTCTACTGGTGTATTCTTACCTATTTCATTACGGTATGACTTCCAATACTCTATTTTGGCTTTCCTTACTGTCCTTCTTACATCTGCTTGTGCTTTTTTATAGTCTATTAAATCTTGAAAAGTATGTGTTTTCCTAACTCTCCTAAATGCTTTCCTTTTCTTTCTTATAGCATTTTTACATTCTTCAGTCCACCGTGGGACTATCTTATTCTTTCTTCCCCCTCTCCCCTTTGGTATATACTTATTTGCTGCAATTAGTATCGCTTGTACTATTTCTTCACTTATCATCTCTACCGACCTATCTGATTCTACTATAATATTATTTAATCCCTCTTCACTTATTCTTGTAAATTCTTCCCAACTCGCTTTGTCGTACTTCCAATTACCAATACTTCCTTTACTGCTTTACGGAGCTCAACGGCTCTGAACTAGTGTTGGGTCGTTCTTGAACGATTCGTTCATTTTCAACGAATCTTTAATGTGACTCGGGAAGAACGAGTCGTCTCGGGGAGTGATTCGTTCAGTCGCGCATGCGCAACATCCTATAGGTTCTGTACTGGAATTAGTCAAGTAGTTCACCTGTTTCGAGTCTACGGACTCTTTACTTGTTGCCACATTTACCCTTGTATTATTCCCATCATTTAAACATACCAAATTTCTCCTGTCTATCAAATCTTCCACCACCAATCAATTGCAATCTGTCACTAAACCTCCCCATAACGTACTCTGTGCATTAAAATCCCCACACAAAATAACCCTATCTTCATTTTGACCCTCTATTTGTTTTAACTCATTCAACAGTAATTTCTTACAAGGATTATAATAGTTTAT
>NW_015554431.1:0-265 GCF_001515605.1 Sinocyclocheilus anshuiensis
TGTGTCCCAATTCATAGGCTACGTCCTTCGAAGGACCCATTTGAACAGTGGCGGCTGGTCGGGGGAGGCACAGCTTCCCCATAATCTTGAGGTGAAAATGGGAGGAGGATGATTTAAGGTTAATAAAATTCACAATTCATTTCAGTTCATGTCTCAGAATGTGTATTTTTTGTTTGTAATTTCACAGTTGTGATATCATAACGTGAAAGCGCCGCTTTTCTATCGTGAATGTGCCGAATCTGCTGATGTAATTACAACCGCTAGG
>NW_015554431.1:375-679 GCF_001515605.1 Sinocyclocheilus anshuiensis
AATTAGCCAATCAGCATCGAGTGTTCACTTTCAGCGCTGAGGAGTGTTGAGAAAAGAAACCTCGTAGAGGAGGCTAGCCTCCCTTCTGATATCAACCAATAATCAAAGAGACGTAAATTACGTGATAATAGTTTGAACGTTTGCCGCTGCGCTGATAATGTACCAAGTACGAGTAGCGATATTGAATATTTGATCGCCAACAGATTTACCAAGCTGTCATTCAAACAGTATACGTATATACAAATTTAGGGAAAACAGCCTAAACTGGATATAGGCTACAGCAGTCGGCTTAATTAAATGGCGC
>NW_015554431.1:930-1306 GCF_001515605.1 Sinocyclocheilus anshuiensis
GGGCGCGACGAAGACCGTCCCAATTCATGATGCACCCTCCAAAGGCTGCATTTGAAGGCCGATGCGTCACTGCGGCGCGACGAAGGCTGCCGCAATTCGAACGCGACTTCAAATGCGTCCTCCGTTTCTCCGGCAAATGAAGGATACATCCGATGGATCCTTCGCAGCCTACCCTATCCCAGAATTCATAGCGTGCCAGTGAAGACTGGGTTTTTTATTCAAAAAAAGTGGGTGACGGTTCTGTGGCGGCCGACAAATACACTTAGTTCTATAAATGTGATAAATGTATTTGAATGTACTGAAATAGCTTGTTTTTTTTTTTTCACTTGTGTTTTTATTTTATTATTATTATTATTATTGTTGTTATTATTTTAGC
>NW_015554432.1:0-281 GCF_001515605.1 Sinocyclocheilus anshuiensis
CGAGGAGGTTGATGTGGTGGGCGTCGATGAGGATTCGTCCCCTCAATTGCCCCAGTATGAGGAATTGTTGGAGGTGGTAACTCGTGCCGTGGCCAAATTAAATATCGAGTGGCCCGCCGAGAAAATGGCTGAGCCGCAGAAGAGTAAATTAGACAAGCGTTTTCTGCGTGTTCAGCCACCACCTCCGCGCCGGAGCCTGCCTTTTTTCCCCGACCTCCACACCGAGGTGTCGAAGTCGTGGGGAAGACCATTCTCGGCCCGCTCTTTATTCCCGCCTCTGA
>NW_015554432.1:294-588 GCF_001515605.1 Sinocyclocheilus anshuiensis
CCGTTCGCGCCCCGCCTCTTTATTCCCGCCTCCGATTATTATGGCAATGTGGCGGGGATGAATGAGCGCGGTTACAAGATGATGCCCCGGGTAGAACAGACGCTTGCGGGCTATCTGTCTCCCGGCGCGGCATCATCTTTGAAGGCTCCGGCATTGCCCTCCAAGCCGCTGCGCACAACGTCAGCACTGGTGAGCAAAGGGTACTCGGCAGCGGGTCAGGCGGGTGCATGTCTGCACACCATGGCGGTGTTACAGGCGTACCAAGCCGACCTGCTGAAAGAGCTAGATGAGGGT
>NW_015554432.1:821-1306 GCF_001515605.1 Sinocyclocheilus anshuiensis
ATCTTTCTCTGAGGAGATTGATGTTGTTGGTGTGACTGAGTGGCTCGCGCGCTGCCGAGGCAACGCGTATATTACATCATTCGATTTTGATGTGAATCTTACTCTCCAGACCGTATTTAATAAATAAATAAATACATTTTCTCGAGTGAGAGCACGTGTTTACCTCTCTTCCTCTGAGGAGGTTGAGGCAGTCAGCAGCGCACAAAAGCAGAGCGTGGCCTCACGTACTCCCCCGTGTCGAGACAGTGGGTCGAGGCGACGCTCTAGGTCGGGGGCCTCGAAGTCTAAGCCGGATCTGCGGACCGTACTTAAGACTAAGAGGTCCTCGGCCAAAAAGTCCTGACGCCACTGGCCCAGGACTCATGAGGGCAGTCCCCTCTGGGGTGCAGCGGGTTACACCGCATTGCACGGTGTCCGTCTCGCCTCAGTGCCCTCAGGACATCGATCTGCTAACCCTGCCGGTGTTACAGGGCGCAGCGGTCTCC
>NW_015554433.1:0-1255 GCF_001515605.1 Sinocyclocheilus anshuiensis
TCTACTCTGTACCTTACCCATGATTCTTCGCAAAAGTTCATGATGTCTATCTACAGCAATGATTAGAAACCGATATATTTCGTTTATCAAGATAAATTTTTATTTTGGGGGGAAAATCATAAAAGCACACCCATCACTTGATGAGATATTAATATTGAAATTTTTTATTCCAATATTACCTGTGAACTTAATGTAATGAGCCATTTATTAATGATTTATAAACGTTAATAACTTGTTAAAAAGTGAACCTTAATGTAAAGTGAACATCTGTGAACCAGTTATTAATTAGTTATAAACTTTAATAATGTCTAAAAATGAACCTTAATGTAAAGTGAACACCTGTGAACTATTAATGAGTTACAAATGTTAGTAACGTGATAGCGAACCTTAATGTAAAGTGAACACCTGTTAACCATGTATTAATGAGTTATGAACGCATTAGTAACATGTGATAGCGAACCTTAATGTAAAGTGAACACCTGTTAACCATGTATTAATGAGTTATGAACGTAAATAACGTCTAAAAATGAACCTTAATGTAAAGTGATCACCTGTGAACCATTTATTAATGAGCTATAAACGTTAGTAACCTGTGAAAGTGTTTTTGAATTTGTGTTATGGATGGTTGTCACTGTCATTTTACTGCAAGACAAATTTACCTGCGGGTATGAATAAAGTAACCTAACCTAACCTAGATGCAGTGTAAGAGATTAATTGTGCAGTGTAGTCAGATTTTTTATTAACGGGAGTTTTTAAACGTACACCATTCCTCCGTGCAGATGAAGGTGTGTCGCATTAATAAGTTATGTTATGCCGTATGATTTCCGTGAAGTAGAGGGAATTCCGGTGCAGTTGTGAACATGGAATTTACAGTATAATGAGGATGTCACATAAAACGCACAATCGGATGGATGGATAAGTCAAAAGTAGTTATGATATGTGTCTGAATATTAAAGCGCAAAGAGACTGCTATATAAATAATCTGCTTGTTTCTGCATGTCTCTGCGTGGCGCCGTTTTATCTACTGCATACTGAAGTACGCATACATAAATGGTGTTTTCAGCGTCTAAGATACATAAACATGAACATCAGCAGAGCTGCTCTGAGAGAAAACGTAAATAAACATTTCCTAGTTTTATTTGAGAAAAACCATTGTCAAATACACTCTGAAACTCTAAGGTCCGCTACAACCCGTCAAAATAAAAGTTAAATTTAATTTGTACAATGCTAATATATTTCTGTCATAATTTCAATG
>NW_015554434.1:0-261 GCF_001515605.1 Sinocyclocheilus anshuiensis
TTCATTCAGGAACGAATCACCGTCATGTTGCTCAGAGACGCAAAAGAGTGCTGTTGGCTGTGTTTGGAATTATTTTTGTTGGCGAAATAGCGCAAAAACAGGCAATATGGTGTTTAAAACGTAAGTCTCTTAATATTAACTTGTTTACTTGAACTGTTGCATAAAATCAGTATCACATTTGTAGTCATGCTGATTTTTAGAGGTGAAAACTGGCACTCTTCGTGTGATATTGACTAACTTTCTTTCTGTGGTATTTTTATG
>NW_015554434.1:313-488 GCF_001515605.1 Sinocyclocheilus anshuiensis
TATAAATTTTCTGCCATCATGTCTTGAATTTGTGATCATTCTAAATGCATTTTAATAGACTGAATCATGCAGTGAAGTACGCACTCTAAATGCGTACGAGCACTAATCTAGACTTCACGTAATGTAGGCCTATGCGTGCACTCTGTAGGGGTGTTTTGAATGGTTTTTGCAAAAT
>NW_015554435.1:0-266 GCF_001515605.1 Sinocyclocheilus anshuiensis
GATGGACCCACCACTGATGTCAGTGAGAGCGGCTGACATTCCAGTCATCCCTACGCTCTCAAGCCCGCCAGGCATCCCACTGTCTACTGCACTGCCCATAATGGCGGTCACCATTTTGAGTGTGTGGGCTGCACACTGCGCTTTAGAGGCCTCTCCTGTCCACGAGTCTGCCTTGCCATGGCCATGGAGGCCGTTCATGAACTCACAGTCTGCCCTGTCATAGCCATGGAGGCCATTCAAGAACTCTCTACTTGTGCCGTCTCAGG
>NW_015554436.1:0-123 GCF_001515605.1 Sinocyclocheilus anshuiensis
CTACCATGCACGCTCCAGTCACAGACCAGCTGTTGCCAATCCGCCGCCCGTCCGTCAAAATTCGCCATTCGATAATTAAATCTCTAATAAATCATGAATCGGTTAGTCGTGACTGGCAATGCT
>NW_015554436.1:357-507 GCF_001515605.1 Sinocyclocheilus anshuiensis
TACTTAGTTAAGCAGCAGCAGCCCATTGCTCATCAGTCATCACTCAAAATACTGTATAAAGGACATCATAATTATCTGTTATCTGTTAAGACAAATAATCATATCTTATAATAGGTTTAGGGGGAGCTAGGACAGACAACAACACAACCC
>NW_015554437.1:0-240 GCF_001515605.1 Sinocyclocheilus anshuiensis
GAATCATTAAGGCTCGGCCAGTTCACAAGGCAAAAGAAAAAACACGTACCAGTTATGAACGTTTATGAACATCAGGTGCCTCGGTCACATAAATTCTGCCGAGTTTTTTAATGGTTGTATATGACAAGACGATAATTCTTCCATCGTGCAAATTATGGTCATTTTCATCAGTTAAGGCTCGTTAGCATTCGGCCTGCTTTAAATCAGACACAGAGATGCAGTGCGGTAAGATCGCATTCA
>NW_015554437.1:538-1245 GCF_001515605.1 Sinocyclocheilus anshuiensis
TAAAAGCAGCGTAGCCTAGGCTACTGCATATAGTTTTAGTTTAGCTATAAACCCGAGCCCGAGCCGAACCCGAAGCTATTCATTAAACATTAACCCGAACCGAAACCCGAAAGTATTTCGGGACCCGTCAGGCTCGGGTCGGGTAGCAGACCTCTACACTGTGCACCTTCTATATAAAAGTATTGCCCTCCTTAGCTCTTGAAAAGCCGTTTGTGATGAGCTTTGGTTCATCATGTGACTTTCTCATCACCACCAGTTTTTGGTGATTATCAGTGCATTACAATGATTCAAAACAGATTTTAGTACTTCAATATGTTGGTTTATTAACATTACATCAGTTAATGAAATACGGTATTTTATTGTGAATTTATAAAAAATCTTTGGTTGCTCTGACAGATCTTTTAACACTCCGTAGACTGACTTTTATTCATTAGATGAACTAAAGTTTTTAAGTTGCCGGTTGCTAGTTGGGTTAACTTAAGTTGAGTGTGATAGGTTGCCTTATTTTTTTGAGTTAGGTCAAATTTTTTTTTTTTTTTTTTACAGTGTAACAAACTGGTATTCGTGATAATTTCACATAGGAGGACACACACACACATTGAATCATGTTTGCACAGATTAATTTGTCATCACTTGGCTACTTTAAACCGCCCCATTAAAGGGTTAAGGGTTAGTTCACCCAAAAATGAAAATTCTGTCATTAATTA
>NW_015554438.1:0-136 GCF_001515605.1 Sinocyclocheilus anshuiensis
GTGATCAATCTTCGCATTTATCCCTATAACCCTAACCCTAACCCTGACCCTAACCCTAACCCTAACTCTAGTAGTATGTTATGATCGACAGTGTCAAACGCAGCACTGAGATCTAGTAGTACCAGCACTGATATTT
>NW_015554438.1:738-826 GCF_001515605.1 Sinocyclocheilus anshuiensis
CTTCTCAGAAAAGAAGGAAGCAAACTCATTAAACTCATTATCAGAGAGCATTTCACTGGCAATCTGACTTGGGTGGTTTGTCAGTCTC
>NW_015554439.1:0-1461 GCF_001515605.1 Sinocyclocheilus anshuiensis
AATAAGCAATCAGTCTGACTGATCTCATGCCGGCGCTGTGCCTGCATGCTCTCTCTCTGTTGCACTCGGATCCGCCGCAGAAGGGCAGTAAGCTACGCGCTTACTGAGACAGAATGCTCACTCGAGCATGAGTCTCGCTTTTCTCCACTCGCGGACTGCCTTTCACTGAACAGCCCCGCTCTCACGTTTCTCCTCTCTCAGCAAGCCTCAGAGAGAGGAACGACGAAGCCTGGGAACTAAGCAACCGGGTCTGAGCGATCTCACGCCGACACAGAGCCTGCATACTCGCTCTCCCCACTGCGCTTCAATCCCTCTTTACATTGAGCGGCTCTATCCTATAAAGTAGATCGGAGCAGATGCTGCCGCTGACAGCTTCAAATTTGTGTGTGTGTCACTATGGCTGCGCTCACAGACACGGGCCGCTTTTACAAAGCAGTTGCCCCCGTTCGTTCGCGGAAGGCGGCCCCGCCTCCCCGCGCTCATGTTTCTCTCCTCCCAGCTACTTCGGAGGAAGCAATGATGAGCTCGCGGGTTGATCGATCAGACTTGAGCAATCCTCTACACACATCATGCGTGCTTAATCTGCCAGTGTGTGTTACACATGAGAATCGGTGCACCTCGTTATACGAGCAGCTTAATCCTCCCAGGCAGATCAAAGCGAAAGGCGGGCAGCTTCGCATTTGTGTGTGCGTTGCTAAGCCCCGCCTCCCCCACTCTGGTGTTTCTCTCCTCCCAGTTACTCGGATGCAGAAATGGTAAACTCGCGGGTATGATCGATCAGGCTTGAGTGATTAAAGCCGGCAAGGCCCCCGCTTGCATCACTCTCCATGCAGCTCTTTGATCTGCCAGTGTGTTTACATGAGAGGATCGGCGCCCCTCATTGTCGAGCGGCTCAATCCTCCTTGGCGGTTTGGAGCAGAACGCTGTCACCAATGATTCAATATCGCTGACAGCTTTGTATTTGAACGTGCCTCTCACCTGGGTCACGCCCACGCTGAGGCTGCGCTGCTGAGACAGACCACTCTTACTACGATAAAGCGAGGATATTCACTCCAATTCGCTCGAAGACCCCTGCGCTTCGGCGTGGTCCCCACCTCAGCACAGAGCAAGGATGCTCATGTCCTGCGCTCAGATGTGATGAATTTGCTGGCAAAAGGAGCCGTGGAAAAGGTTCCTCCAGCCCAGAGCGAGTCAGGCTTTTACAGCCGTTACTTCCTCGTCCCCAAAAAAAAGAGATGGTGGCCTCCGACCCATCCTCGATCTCAGACACCTGAATCGCGCCCTCATGAAGAGGTCGTTCAGACGTCAAACTTACATTTCACTGCTGGTCATATATTCCCTATATAACCATGTATGTGACAAATAAAAATCTTGAGTCTTGAAGCTAGATATGCTAACATGTGCCTCTGATGGACTGGCAGCACCATAATATATTAATTTGGATCAGTGATTAATATTAAA
>NW_015554439.1:1508-2057 GCF_001515605.1 Sinocyclocheilus anshuiensis
CTTTTACGAAGTGCATGGATGCGGCTCTCTCCCCTCTGAGACAGATGTGAATCCTTATTATCAATTACCTCGACGACTGGCTTGTCCTGGCCCAGTCGGAGGCAGAATTAATATCTCACAGAGCCCTCCTCCTCAGCCACCTGGAGTGCCTGGGACTCAGGGTCAATCTTGCCAAGAGCTCATTGCTTCCCAGCCAGCGAATTTCGTTCCTGGGAACAATCTTCGACTCCGCCCAAATGAAAGCTGTAGTCACGCCAGAACGAGCTCTGGCCATACAGAGGCTGGCGATCTCCTTCAAGATCGGTACCGCTCGCCCTCTCAAAGCGTTTCAGAGAATGCTGGGCCTCATGGCAGCAGCATCTCCAGTGCTTGGGTCTGCTGCGTATGTGCCCCCTTCAGCGCTGGTTGAAACCACGGGTTCCATCCCATGCGTGGCATCACGGACGCATACATATCAGAGTGAACCAGGCCTGTATAACAGCCCTGTCCCCTTGGAAGAACTCTCGCTGGATGGAACAGGGCGTGGCCATGGGAATGGTTTGAAGGGGA
>NW_015554439.1:2741-3019 GCF_001515605.1 Sinocyclocheilus anshuiensis
ACCAAGGACGCGCTGGCCCACGATTGGCCCAACCTCCTTCTCTATGCTTTCCCCCCGATCACTCTGATCCCACAGGTAATCAGGCGAGTGAGGGAACAAGAACACAGGGTTCTTCTGGTAGCCCCCCTTTGGATGAACCAGCTGTGGCTTTCAGAGCTGACTCAGCTACTGATAGCGGCCCCTTGGCCTGTTCCACTGAGACAGGATCTCCTCTCTCAAGCAAACGGAACATCATGGCATCCTCGGCCCGACCTATGGGCCCTGCACCTCTGGCCGCT
>NW_015554440.1:0-1103 GCF_001515605.1 Sinocyclocheilus anshuiensis
TACAGGCTCTGTGTAGAGTTGTACAGTAAGAAAGTTATTTTCCTTTACTAGGAAATGAACGTTCTTAGAATTGACATACAGTTGACCCTGAGAGGTCAAGTAAATATCTACAGCGGATCTAAATATTTATAATTAATTATAACTAGTTATGATTAATTATTCATATTTCCCCATGAGCTGATTCGCTACATATTTTTCAAAGTTGTAAATAAAACATGATTAGTGGACTATGTTTTACATACAAATAGTCTTTTTACTTAAAAATGTCAAGTTTAATTCAGTGTTACTTGTGGTTTCTTTGCAATTAATTGTGAAATTTACTAGCAATTTCCACTTTTTCACAAACACTTTTTTTCAGTAAGCAACACTAAGCAATTTGACTTTATAATACAATGCAATAAGTTTAATAAGAAAATAAAAAAAAAGACATGAATGTTTGCTTTTAATTTGTGATTTTTAAAACTTGTTTTGCAGTTTAAAAAACTATATATGTATGTATGGGTTACACTGTAAAAAAAAATCTGAGACATTTACAGTAAAATATCGGCAGCTGTGGTTGCCAGAACTTCACCGTAAAAAATATGGTAGCAACATTTTAGGTTTTACATACTTGACTTAAATTCACAATAAAATACCGTATTTCATTAACTGATGTAATGTTAATAAACGAACACATTGAAGTACTAATATCTGTTTTGAACCATTGTAATGCACTGATAACCACCAAAAACTGGTGGTGATGAGAAAGTCACATGATAAACAAAAGCTCATCATAAACAGCTTTTCTATGAGCTGAGGGCAATACTTATATATAGAAGGTGCACAGTGTCATTCACACTAACACTAAACCCCGTCATGGTGACACACATGATACTGAAATAATGCAATAAACATTAATTTAACAACATTAGATGTAAGATTAAACCATAATGTACACAACTGATAAGAAAAAACTAAGAAGAAACATGTTATTCCAACAAAAAAACAAACTATTAAGTGTCATGCAGGGAATTCTGGGAGTGTCAATTTACGTTTTTTCACTCTAAATTATACAATGACTTTTTCACTTCCAAAAAACGTATTTTTAACAGTATTTTACTGTA
>NW_015554441.1:0-1780 GCF_001515605.1 Sinocyclocheilus anshuiensis
CACGGCCTCTATATTTTCTTCCAAGCAAAGGTCCGGACAAAAAAACAAAAAAACAATTACATGTAGGCCCTATTGTATTTTTACATTTAGATACATGCAAGGCCATGTGACAAATTAAAAAAAATAAATAAATACTGTTTCTGTTCAAGGTTTTCTTCCTCAAATATATACTATTTTAATATTTTACTTAAAAGCAGTATCTAGCCTACTAAAAACAATGTAGCTAATCAAAACGTTCTCATCTTGAGCAGAAAAAAAAGATAATTAACAGTTTCAAAGTTTAAATTCCATCCTAGCCATGTAAAAAAATGTCCCAATTATAATTAGGCCTAGACATTTTTTTTTAAATGTTCTTAGCCTACAGATTAATAATGCTACATGTCAGAATAATGTCTTGTCACATCTGGTTTGAATAGCTAGTCAGAGTCATAGGTTATAGATATACAGTAAGAAAAATAACTATATTTGCAGCATTGTTTTTTTCTGCTGTTTTAGTGAAAGTAATCTATAATTTTGCTGCTCACCGTGTTTCTGTTGTTGTTAAAGGGGTCATATGATGCTGCTAAAAATAACATTATTTAATAACCGCGTTATCCGCAGCTCTTGAACTTGGTGCCGGCGCGCGTCTGGAGAGAGAGAGAACGCGCACGGAACTGAAAGGGCTTGAATAACGCGCGTTTGGCTTTAGATAAATATACTAGAATACATAGCGCTGAAAGATATTTACCATAAACGACCCTGAGCGCTTATGTGATCCGCTCCGCCGCTGTTTTGACGCGCTGCTCACTTAAAAGTGGTGCTGCTACAGCTCGCGGTCCGGATGGATGCCGGGGTGCGGATGCGGTCCGCCTTTTTAAAATCAGTTATATAAGTATTTAAAGGGGTCATATGATGCGATTTCAAGTTTTCCTTTCTCTTTGTAGTGTTAAAACCTGTTCGTGACTAGATAAGATCCCTAAAGTTGCAAAGACTAAAGTCTCAAACACAAAGAGATATTTTTATAAAAGTTAAAACTTCTCCACATCCACGCTCTCCTAAAACGCCTCGTTTAAACACGCCCCCACATGTCTACGTCACTGTGTGGGAAGATTTGCTTAACACCACCCAAATGTATTCGCAAAGAAAGAAGGCGTAACTTTGATTCTCGCTGTAGTATTGTTGCCGCCGCCGCCATGTCGTGGAGACGCTGTGATAAATACTGTAGATAGTAAGAAAAATAACTATATTTGCAGCATTGTTTTTTCTGCTGTGTTTTAGTGAAAATAATCTATAATTTTGCTGCTCACGGTGTTTCTGTTGTTGTTAAAATAACCGCGTCACCCGCAGCTCTTGAACTTGGCGCTGGCACGCATCCAGAGAGAGAGAAAGCGCACAAAGCTGAAAGGGCTTCAATATAGCACGTTTGGCTTTAGATAAAAACACTAGAGGATATAGCGCTGAAAGATATTTACCATAAACGACCCTGAGCGCTTATGTGATCCGCTCCGCTGTTTTGACGCGCTGCTCACTTAAAATGGTGCTGTGTTACGGCTCGCGGTCCGGATGGATGCAGCGGTGCGGATGCGGTCCGCCTTTTTAAAATCACTTATATAAGTATTTAAGGATAAAAGACTCCATTTGCTTTTAAAATATGCACGAGTACTTTTCCTAGAGTTGAGTCAAGTCTGGAGTCAAGTCTGAAGTCTATAAAAATGCGGCTCGAGCATTACCGCGGGAAGTAGGGGTGCTGAGGGTGCTGCAGCACCCCCTGGAGTGTAGCCCACGAAAAAATGGGGGTGCT
>NW_015554441.1:2934-3226 GCF_001515605.1 Sinocyclocheilus anshuiensis
AACTGGACTTGCCTAAAATAAACAGACATAAAACACTTCATGCATTTCACAGTATTAATTTAAACATTTAACCTAGATAAATGAGCGCCATTTTTGTGCCACGTTTAAAAATAACTAAATAAATAAGATTAACGTCATAATATTTTAAGAATAAAGTTAAAATTAAGATAATAAATTATCTTAAAAATACACATTTTTTGCATATGGGCCCAGGGCTGTGCTACGCCACTGAATAAGACTGATGTACCCGCGTTGTAACACAAATAAATGTAAGGTTTTTGGATTTTCCCCT
>NW_015554441.1:3915-8855 GCF_001515605.1 Sinocyclocheilus anshuiensis
ATTAATTTCTATCACTGCTGTGAACTGACCACACAGAATATGAAGAATATCAAAAAATTCAGGAGTCAGCTGTCAGCACAATTAGAGATAAGATATCAGCACAATAACACATTCAGCAAAATATTGTCTAATTATCGTTATCGATAAAATCCCTGTAAATTATCGAGATATCATTTTTTGTCAATATCGCACACCCCTAATTTGTTATTTAATTGATATAGTTTATTGTTAATAATTGTTTAAATTAATATAGTAATTAATACTTTCTTAAAAATGGTTTAAAGGCTGAAATATAAAGTTTATCATTTTATAAAACTTTTTGTTTTTGTGAAAACTTGTATCTGAACTGTAAATTATGCTTTTTACAGTATTTTTAAAGTGTAATATGGTACTATAGACATTGCCCTACCCCGCTCATAAGGTATTCATTTTATTTGTGCAGGTCTTAAAAAAATCTTAAATTTGAGCTTAAAAATCCTGCAGAAACCCTGTTACTTCTCCAGAAAACTGACCCCAGCGGAGCAGAACTACGACATCGGCAACCGGGAACTGCTCGTCATCAAATTAACTCTGGAGGAGTGGCGTCACTGGCTGGAGGGAGCCAACCATCCTTTCACTGTCATCACCGATCATAAGAATCTACAATATCTCTCAACCCACGTCAAGCCCGATGGGCATTGTTCTCCACTCGGTTCCAGTTCACCATCACTTACCTTCCCGGAGATCGCAACTGCAAAGCCGATGCTCTATCACGCTTGCACTCTCCCGACACACCTACCGAACTGGAACCCATTATTCTCCCTTTAGCCCTGATTGTCAGCCCCATTCAATGGAACATCTCCAAGGACATCCATGACGCCACTCTCACCGAACCTGCTCCGCTGGGATCCAAACCCTTCTGGGCTCAGTTCACAGAGTACCGGGCTCTGGCCACCCAGGCCAGCCAACGGACCCTCTCGCTCCTCCAAGCTCGGTACTGGTGGCCCATTATGGCCCGGGATGTCATCAGGTACGTCCGAAGCTGCTCAGTCTGTGCGTTAACTTTTTTTTCCACACAGCACTGGTGCTACAGAGGTTGAAAGTTTTGTAGCACAGGCCAAAAAGTTGTAGCACAAGTATAAAACGTCTGTCATCATGTCTGAAAACAAACACAAGTAATGGAGTTCATCACTTAAACAGGCACTGATGTTCCATACAGAGCACAACAAATACAAACCATCACAAAATTTTTTTTAGACAAAGTGTTCTTAATTTGCTAAAAATGGAAGAGTACAGAAACATAACACCTCTTACACCTTAACAAAATGTAAAATAAAAAAGAATGGCAGACATTTAGGCCAAAGTGAGCAAAGATAAAAATCTTTGTCATTATTTTTATCTTTGTTATTAGAAAATAAGAACAAAGATATACATTACAAATACACATAATATACAAATAAAACAAACAGTGCTTTATTTTTCAGGTACAGTATTTAGCAGTAGCATTCAAGAAATTTAATGAACAAATATTAAAATGAAACACTATATACATCATTTATACTTTTTTAAAAGCAACTGACTGATAAGTTCATCAGTCAAGAGCAGTGAGTGATTTTTTTTCTGTGTTTTTTTATTTTTAAAATGTGGGTAACCAAGCAGTTGCTGGTATTTTTTTCCTACTGTAAATTTTTTTTCTGTGTTTTGTTATTTTTAAAATGTGGGTAACCAAGCAGTTGCTGGTCCACCATGGTATTTTTTTTCCTACTGTAAAAGTCAGTGTGGACCAGCTACTGTTTGGTTACTCACATTCTTCAAAATATCTTCTTTTGTGTTCAGCACAAGAAAGAAATTAATACAGGTTTGGGACAAAATGTGAGTGAGTAAATAATGACAGAAATTTAATTTTTTGGGTGAACTATCCCTTTAAAGGGGTCATATGATGCGATTTCAAAAGTTAAACAGGGCGATAACACTCACAGTCAGATGATGAAAAATCATTCATTAGTGCACTACACAACATGCGTTATCTTTGTTCACTAATGGGTTTTTAATTTGTAATAACTGTCCAATAGTTCTGTTAAAGCATGGTGCTCAATAGCTCTATTCGGACGGTAATGGTTTCTCATGTGGATGTCTGTAAAAATAAATCTGCATGGCACATCAGTGATAAAACCCATGTATTCAGATGTTGTTTTATTCATGGAGAAGTGAGTTTTGTGATCCTACAAACCTGGGAATGCACTGCTCACGTGGTTGCATGATTGTCTGCTGTAAATACAATAGGCTATGCTTGGAAAAATATGAATAATTTCATATTTAATTTAACAATAGGAAAATATTATAATATAATTTGTATTATGTGGTTATTTAAATATCCTGTTTAAAAATAGGAAGACATATGCAATAGAAATTATTTTTTTATCTCAAAGTGATGGATGTAATTTTAAGATATAATAATTAAAATACATTAATTCAGCTTTATATTTACATGAGGTAAACATTAAATTGCTTGGTTTATATCTTTAATGTATATAGCCTAATTGTAGGCTAATATTAACATCTTGCTGTACGGCCCATTTCAAATGTTTATCTGTTTTTTCCCTCTTTCTCCTCTGGCTGAGGAGGAGCGCTGATGAAATATTGTTCTTGTAAATAGCCTACTTCCCAGCATTTCAGTAATAAAAGTGTACATTAAAAATGCATGCAAATTACAGTGAAGCGCAAAAGTTATCGTACGGTGTTCCGCAGTGGTCAAAAAGGATTCAAACGGTGAAATTTGAATTGAAACTCAACTAGCCCCTGTAAATGTTGAAAATACCTTACGTTCCCATGAGAAACAGTTAACATACCATCCGAATAGGGCTAATACACATCAAAATGCTCCAACAACACAATTAAGGCTAAGGTCAACTTAACTCTTTGCCGAGTCAAGTACATGTGGTGCACAACTTGAACCACTCGTCACAATAGTTTAGTGGACAGACAATTGATAGGCAGCTAGCTAGTTTCACTCGTGTCAATTAACGTTCCTAATGTTCATACTGTATATGTCGTGTCAATTAATGTTCATACTGTATATGTTAGCTAACAGTTATTTGCTTACAAGATAACTTTGCCTAATTTGCCTAATTTGCTAACATGAGAAGCAATCTCGATTATAATGTTCAAAAAACGTGGCAAAATAATCTGAGCTCAAAACAGAGGCGAATATTATTCAAATAAATACTAAGACTTTGAAACTTTACTTACTTTACCATCCAGCAGAAGCGCATCTTCTCTTCTAAACCCACAAGCAGCAGCGGTCGATGGCCGTGATTAACAGTAATGGCGGATCAACGAAGGGAGGAGAACAGTTTGGGGAGGAGTCACAGTTACTCTATAATTTTGCTCCCACTCTACTGACACATTTTACTCTGTACACTCAAAATAGAGTAAAAACAACTATTTTTGAGGAAAAAAATATTAACTCTGGAAAAACAACTCCGCCATTTTTCCTGTGCAGACACTCAAATACTACACACTATAACCAAACTATACTATGACCAAATACTATAACCATATAACTATATTACCTATGTTTGTGTTTTTATGCACTATAAGCTTTGATTTAAATTGTTAGTGTTCATTTACCGCTATAAATTCAAGGCAGCATGCTTGTAGTTTTCAGGAAAAACAGACAGTCACACCACATCTTACAACTCGTCCTGCATACTAAGTATCGCAAGTTATTTCAGGAGTATGACACAAACTCTTTTTGAACTTGTTTTGTCTGCTAAAACAAGATTAAAAATGAGGTTGTATAGAAAATCCCATACTGGGTCCTGATGAGCATTTAGTTTGGACCACACACACAGTGTTTCTGCTGACAGCACTGCCAGAGTAAGAGGATTTCCCTCAAAACAAAAGCTCACCCGCTCTTCTTTCTTCTTCAACTGTAATTCTGTTAGGGACTGAGATGCTTTCTTTGCTCTCTAGAGGTTACTGAAGGTCAGCATGTGGTTCGTCTTGTTCAGAATGTTCCGTTTTCTGATGTGATAGGGACAGTGTGATATTTGATCATAAACAAGGACACAAAGTCTCAAAAACAATGTTTCTCACCCTCTTCTGAATGAATAGTTCATAAAAGTCATGCATATTAAAAGTGATGTCTGTCTATTTAGTGTTCATTTCAACATACAAGTGGCTTATGGTGTGTTGAATGAAAATAAAAACGAAAAGTCATTTATTTCAAGTGCGTTTATATATTGGTCTAATCAAAAATCATGGTTTCAAGTTTTAAACCTGTTTTGTTCAGTTTTTCTGAAAGCAAATAACACTCTTCAAAAAAGGAAAAAAGACATGAATAAAATATTTAAAATGTGTTTAAAGTGTTTATTTTTGCTTTACACCATACTGTCTATCTTTACTGACTGCAGAAATTATTGTGGTTTTATTATTATTATTATTGGTATATACTGTAATTATGATGAAAATATTCTTCTTTTTTTAAAAATACATCACAAGCATTTAAAGGGGCCATATGATGTTGCTAAAAAGAACATTATTTTGTGTATTTGGTGTAATGAAATGTGTTTATTTCCACACGGTGGCCTAGAGTGAGCGGCGGCCAGGGGCTAGAGTGAGGAATGGCCGGAGGGATTGAGTGAGCAGAGGCGGCGGACTTGAGAACAGCGCGGCCGGTGGATTCGACGAAGGAGCGTCCGGAGGGCTTGCGGCAGCCACATGTGACGACCCCGGGCTGGACTCTGCTTCGTCCACGGTGAAAGCCGATCCGGTGATCCACAGCGCGAAGTTGTTGTATTTCCTCAGCAACCAGCACGGATCAGCTCCAGGCATGACGAAGCAGATATCGTCCTCTTTTGGAAGGCCAAACAAAGTAGTTTCGCTTTCACAACGAAACACACAGCGCCTTCACGACATGGCGGCAGCAACAATACTACAGTGAGAATAAAAGTTACGCC
>NW_015554441.1:8905-9844 GCF_001515605.1 Sinocyclocheilus anshuiensis
TGTTAAAGCATGGTGCTCAATAGCTCTATTCGGACGGTAATGGTTTCTCATGTGGATGTCTGTAAAAATAAATCTGCATGGCACATCAGTGATAAAACCCATGTATTCAGATGTCGTTTTATTCATGGAGAAGTGAGTTTTGTGAGCCTACAAACCTGGGAATGCGCTGTTCACGTGGTTGCATGATTGTCTGCTGTAAATACAATAGGCTATGCTTGGAAAAATATGAATAATTTCATATTTAATTTAACAATTGGAAAATATTATAATATAATTTGTATTATGTGGTTATTTAAATATCCTGTTTAAAAATAGGAAGACATATGCAATAGAAATTATTTTTTTATCTCAAAGTGATGGATGTAATTTTAAGATATAATAATTAAAATACATTAATTCAGCTTTATATTTACATGAGGTAAACATTAAATTGCTTGGTTTATATCTTTAATGTATATAGCCTAATTGTAGGCTAATATTAACAACTTGCTGTATGGCCCATTTCAAATGTTTATCTGTTTTTTCCCTCTTTCTCCTCTGGCTGAGGAGGAGCGCTGATGAAATATTGTTCTTGTAAATAGCCTACTTCCCAGCATTTAAGTAATAAAAGTGTACATTAAAAATGCATGCAAATTACAGTGACGCGCAAAAGTTGTCGTACGGTGTTGCGCAGTGGTCAAAAAGGATTAAAACTGTGAAATTTGAATTGAAACACCGACATTCTGCAATAAAATCACTGACTAGCCCCTGTAAATGTTGAAAATACCTTAAGTTCCCATGAGAAACAGTTAACATACCGTCCGAATAGGGCTAATATACATCAAAATGCTCCAACAATACAATTAAGGCTAAGGTTAACTTAACTCTTTACCGAGTCAAGTACATGTGGTGCACAACTTGAGCCACTCGACACAATAGTTTAGTGGACAAACAATTGAT
>NW_015554441.1:9872-15328 GCF_001515605.1 Sinocyclocheilus anshuiensis
GAGTCAAGTACATGTGGTGCACAACTTGAGCCACTCGTCACAATAGTTTAGTGGACAGACAATTGATAGGCAGCTAGCTAGTTTCACTCGTGTCAATTAACGTTCCTAATGTTCATACTGTATATGTTAGCTAACAGTTATTTGCTTACAAGATAACTTTGCCTAATTTACTTCTCAAGCTAACATGAGAAGCAATCTCGATTATAATGTTCAAAAAACGTGGCAAAATAATCTGAGCTCAAAACAGAGGCGAATATTATTAAAAGAAATACTAAGACTTTGAAACTTTACTTACTTTACCATCCAGCAGAAGCGCATCTTCTCTTCTAAACCCACAAGCAGCAGCGGTCGATGGCCGTGATTAACAGTAATGGCGGATCAACGAAGGGAGGAGAACAGTTTGGGGAGGAGTCACAGTTACTCTATAATTTTGCTCCCACTCTACTGACACGTTTTACGCTGTACACTCAAAATAGAGTAAAAGCAACTATTTTTGAAGAAAAAAATATTAACTCTGGAAAAACAACTACACTGCCATTGGGTTAGTTCACCCAAACTTGAAATTTGTCATCATTTATTCAACCATGACTTGTTTATTTACGGAACACAGATGAAGAGATTTTTAAATAAAATCCGAGAAATTTCTATCCTTCAACTGAACGTCTATTCACCCAAAACTTCAGACAGTGGAGTCAGAAAGCAATCATGTGTCTTCAGAAGACTTGAGCTGCTTTTCCGCTGTCAGGCCAAACCATTCTCGTTGCTTAACCATTCTATTCTGTGCTGATCCGGCCCAAGCTGATACGGATACGTAATATAGTTAATATAGCAATATCTACAGTATAAATATCTAGAGTATATCCCCCTGCAATGTTATTTTTGGGTTGATTTCTACCTTCAATATATTATAATCTATTAGTACTTGGAGATTGGTGATTCCCAAACAGGCTCATGTGGAAAGATTTTGATGTAAAAAAAAAAATAACTTAAAATATAATAATAATAATAGTATTAGTAGTAGTAATAGGAGAAAATATGTGACAGAAGTAAATGTGCATTTAGTCTGCCTTTAATTATAATTTTACCTCATATTCAGAATAATTAAAAAAAGATACTGATGGGGCTGTGGAGGCTGGTAAAAACTGGTTATTAAAAAAAAGATGAAAGAAAGAATAACACAGGATGCTCACACCAATTTGATTAGGCCACAGATACTTGTAGTGGTTTGTTTCAGGCATAGTTGTATACAAACTGTACTAGTCTCCAATGACAACTAGGTAGGCTAATCAAATCAAACTATTAAAAATAAAGCCCCACAAATTAAATATATAAAAAGCTAAACACACCAGAGTAAAAACTATGTTAGGTAAGATAGGTTATTAGCTTATTGATTGTTTTGCTGTGTGCCTGTAGTAAATCAAGCACATTACAGACGATTTATCATATTACACAAACGATGCATTGTTTTGGCACTGTTGCAGTTAATGCTAATTAATGTGTAACATTGACACTTCATTACCTGTTCAAAATAATCCATTAAACAAGCAGCGATTTGAGGAGCGTGCACTAATATTTCCAGCTCCATTCGCTTGCGCGTTGTTTGAAGGACACGCCCACAACAGGGGAGCTAATGAATATTCAGTGCTCCGCCCGCGGCAGCAGTTTCTCACCGGAACCGAATAATAGCAACACCGCTGGCGTCATCAGTCAGCGTCTGGCTCCTGAGGTGAGGTGAGGCAAGCAGTTCACGGCGCTTCGTGTAATTGTACGATTATAAAAACACCGTTTGTTAAAGCAGCATTTTACGGAGTCATTCTGTACCGTTTTCATCTGGTTCAGCGCTATTCGTGCGTCTTTTCTGGCGTCTACTGACTGAAATAAACATTCAGCCTAGCAGACAACAACAATGTGAGGAACGTTAATGCTAAATACATTTAAGACCTGTGATTGTGTGTGTGTTTGTATGTTCGTGTATTTAATTATTTGGAGCAACAATGGCATTATTTTTGAATATCACTTGATCAAAAGTCAAAGTACGATCTGTGAAGGGAGTTCGGTCCGTGTAACGGCTTGCAGTGTTTTGTTTAGTTCGCAGCAACAAAATTAACCAGATAAAAAAATTGCTTCAAGCTTAAATTTTCCGTTTTTTTTTTTTCCCAAATACATCACAAACAAACGGATAATTAGTACATACAAAGATGACTTTGGCTAATTACAATGAAAATATATATTTTCACATCTTGCACACACAATGAATCTATTATTTCCATCTTGTTCAAAAAGCTACAACTAGAAGAAAATTACTGCAATTCACCAAAAAGGCTTTTTCATATTCCAAAGACTGTAGTATGTACCTAGATATAAAACTGACTTACTACAGGTGAGAGTTTGCCAATATTTCCCTTACTGTATACAGTGTACAAATATTTTATGAAAAATGACTAATTTACCAATAGGGTTCTGTTTTAAATGTTCCAGTAGTATGTTCCTAGACATAAGACTGCCTTACTACAGGTGAGATTTTGCCAATACCTTCCTTCATATATACACACAGTAAACAATTATTTTCATAAAAAATACTGTATGATCCCATGTTTGTTTTTTTTCATGGTGCAAAGGTTGTAGTATATTTGCAGTTAGAAGACTGACTTATGACAAGTGAAATTTTGCTGAAACCTCCTTTACTGTACGTACAGTGCATAAATGTGACCAAGGACCACAAAACCAGTCATAATGGTCACAGATGTTTAGAAAAAAATACTGTAATTCACCAAAACGTTTTTTTTTTTTTCTTTCTTGTTAAAAGGGTTGTAGTACGTTCCTAGTGACCAGACTGACTTACTACAGGTGAGATCTCCTTTACTGTATGTACAGTACACACATATTTTTAGAAAAATGACAGTACTTTACCAATAGTTTTTGTTTCATGTTCCAAAGGTTGTAGTATGTTCCAAGATACAAGACTGACATACTACAGGTGAGATTTTGCCATTACCTCCATTCATATGGAGTACACAATTATTTAAAAAATTACTGTAAGTCCCATTTTTCAAAGATTCCAAAGGCTGTAGCATAAAATGCTTGTGTACTGTACGCACAGTAAAGGAGGTATTAGCAAAATCACACCTGTAGTAAGTCAGTCTTGGCACTAGGGCTACGTTTACACAACAACGATGTAGTCAAAAATGGAAATGTTTTTCCCTTGCGTTTTTAAAAAGTTTCACATATACACAACGTTTTCAAAACGATTCGCGTTTACACATATCCGCGAAAACTTCCAAAAACGCTGTATTATGTATGCCAGGCCAGTAGTTAACGTGCTGTTTGTTTGTGCTTGCCTTTAAAATCGACACACACTGCGCATGTCTACATACCTAACACGTACTACGCACGCGCATGACGTCAGCGTTTTCAAAGACTCCTGTATTTCACGGAAACGATAACGGTGGCGTTTTCAAAAACTTGCACTTTGAAACCCGTTCTCAAAATTAGTCAGTTGTCGTGTAAACGAACAGACAAAACACATTAAAAGTTTCCCGTTTGGCTGAAAACGTTGTTGTGTAAACGGCCCCTAGGCCTACAGCCTTTATGAACAGCCTTCTGGGTACTTACAGTAGATTGTATGAACATTTTGTGTGCTGTACATATATGACAGTTATTGGCAAAATCGCACCTGTAGTGAATCATTAAAAATAAATACAAGTAGGGATGCTCATTTCGGTTAATTATCCTGACCGACAACCGCTGCTCGTTAACCGAACATTGACCGCTAACTGATAAAATTAGAATTAAATAAAAATAGAATCTGTAATGACACATAAAAATACAAACAAATATTTCATTTTAACGTGCAAACAGCAGCATACAGAGAAACAAAACCTGGATTCACACATCCTCAAATTATCACGCACCAGCAGTGCTTCTGAGAACAGAGAAAATCTGAATAAAATAATATAAATAAAGAAGAATAAAATAAATAGGCCTACACTAAATATGTATATAAATTAAATAATTATCTAATTAAGATGATAAAACTAAGACACAGACTGAATCCTTCAATGCGCTTTGAAGAACGGTACCGGCCTTGTTCTTCACGTCAGACATAAACATTTATAGCAGGCCTACCTCAGTGTATGTGTCTAGTTTTTTTTTATGCTGTACAGATAGACTGGAAGCACTGCCTGCTAACTGTTAGACCCACAGCAAAACACCATCACAAAAATCCTGTCAATTTGAGGTTCGGGACTTTTCATCCAGTGGTCATATGTTTCTATCCACAGCGTGCTTTTGCAGCGTTGAGCAACATAGCCAATCACAGACATATCTGTTGATTTCATTAACACAGTGGCCAATCAGAGGCGGTTAGGTTACAATCCTTTCACCCCCCAAAATTCCGGTGTTCCGACATTTTTGGATTCCTGACTGTTGTTTTCCATTCTTTTTTGATTCTTTTTTTTTAGATTTGAGGAACCTAATTTCACAATGACTGCAGGATATAAAGGTCGTAGAAAGTAGCCTTCTTATAATATGAAGCTTCATTTGTAAAAATTACGATACATTTCTGTAGCTCTGACTGATTTTAAATTGTAGTTTTGTCTGTATTGCCCATGAAATGAGTCATATCCCACAGCTCAGCAGTGGACATGCGTTTATTGCATGAATAAAACAAAGCATGAAGTGTCTAAAATACATGTGCACAGCTCAGCTGAATTATGTTTACTTTAACAGTATGCTTTGCACAAAATTAGCGAACTATACACTGAAACAAAATAACCAGAACATTAACAACAACACTGATATCAGAGCTCGTGGTTTATCTGTCAATCAGATGATGCGCTCTCGGCCACTGATCTGTGCTCTCGGCTAGGGCTGAACGATTTTGTTAAATAATCTAATTGCGATTTTTTTTTACCAATATTGCGATTGCGATTTAATATGCAATTATTTTTTAACGCTCTTTATGTTCTGTATTATTCATCAAAGACAAGCTATAAATCATTGTATAGTATGACCAACACACTATTAGATAGATTAAACATAAATGTTCTTTTCTGTAGGCCAGGCCTATATGTTACGATGAAATTAGGTGATGCATGAATTGATATGAATGACATTTTTATTTAACAACTACAATCACAGTATATTGACTGATTTGTTGAACATCCAACCTTGTAAGCATGTAATAATTATGACAACATAAAGCACTCACAAATAAGTCTGGTGTAAACATTAATATGAAGTCAGTAACAAATCACACAAACTAAAGTAGATTGCAGAAATATAAAAACAAATCTGTTGCTTTACCACACTACTTTATGTAATTCAAAGTCACTGTAATAAACATATGTAAACATGTGGACTGCACTTTTATCTCTTGCACTTGCACTGTCTGTTAACTTTAGACCAGTGGTTCTCAAACTTTTTTGGTCGTGCCCCCCTTTAAACCTATAAAAAAA
>NW_015554441.1:17176-23695 GCF_001515605.1 Sinocyclocheilus anshuiensis
CTTTCTCCTCTGGCTGAGGAGGAGCGCTGATGAAATATTGTTCTTGTAAATAGCCTACTTCCCAGCATTTCAGTAATAAAAGTGTACATTAAAAATGCATGCAAATTACAGTGAAGCGCAAAAGTTATCGTACGGTGTTCCGCAGTGGTCAAAAAGGATTCAAACGGTGAAATTTGAATTGAAACACCGACATTCTGCAATAAAATCACCGACTAGCCCCTGTAAATGTTGAAAATACCTTATGTTCCCATGAGAAACCGTTAACATACCGTCCGAATAGGGCTAATACACATCAAAATGCTCCAACAATACAATTAAGGCTAAGGTTAACTCTTTACGGAGTCAAGTACATGTGGTGCACAACTTGAACCACTCGTCACAATAGTTTAGTGGACAGACAATTGATAGGCAGCTAGCTAGTTTCACTGGTGTCGATTAACGTTCGTAATGTTCATACTGTATATGTTAGCTAACAGTTATTTGCTTTCAAGATAACTTTGCCTAATTTAGTTCTCAAGCTAACATGAGAAGCGATCTCGATTATAATGTTCAAAAAACGTGGCAAAATAATCTGAGCTCAAAACAGAGGCGAATATTATTAAAATAAATACTAAGACTTTGAAACTTTACTTACTTTACCATCCAGCAGAAGCGCATCTTCTCTTCTAAACCCACAAGCAGCAGCGGTCGATGGCCGTGATTAACAGTAATGGCGGATCAACAAAGGAAGGAGAACAGTTTGGGGAGGAGTCACAGTTACTCTATAATTTTGCTCCCACTCTACTGACACATTTTACTCTGTACACTAAAAATAGAGTAAAAACAACTATTTTTGAGGAAAAAAATATTAACTCTGGAAAAACAACTCCGCCATTTTTCCTGTGTAGTGAGAGTTCAAAGTTAAAGGTAATGTTTTTTAATGCGGTTTTAACTTGTATTACAAACATTTTGAAACAAAGCAAAAACAATCTGATTTGGGGGATGCTTGTAAACAGTGAGGAAGCAGTACGATGAGTAAGTATGGCACTGGGTTGGCCGCACCAGTTGCCAATAGGTTTTTTTTCTATCCCAAGTCAAGCATCACACTGCAAGTGTATTAGGGTAATCCAAATGTAGCATTAATCCAAACATAGCACGTGGCAGTCCGGAAGCAAATGTTTGAGGTAGATCCTGGAGACTGTTCTTTGCAGTACTACCCTGAACAATGATAGCAGAAGACACAGGGTCAAGGCAGAGAAGATTTGGAGAAGTACTTCATCTTCAGTGATAGTCAGCAACCCAACAGATACTAGTGCATCAGACACCTGTATAAAACCAAATAAAAACAATATTAGTAGGGACATGTGGATGATCAGTTGTCAGTGTCATCTGTCCTGCCTACACTGCCATTGGGTTAGTTCACCCAAACTTGAAATTTGTCATCATTTATTCAACCATGACTTGTTTATTTACGGAACACAGATGAAGAGATTTTTAAATAAAATCCGAGAAATTTCTATCCTTCAACTGAACGTCTATTCACCCAAAACTTCAGACAGTGGAGTCAGAAAGCAATCATGTGTCTTCAGAAGACTTGAGCTGCTTTTCCGCTGTCAGGCCAAACCATTCTCGTTGCTTAACCATTCTATTCTGTGCTGATCCGGCCCAAGCTGATACGGATACGTAATATAGTTAATATAGCAATATCTACAGTATAAATATCTAGAGTATATCCCCCTGCAATGTTATTTTTGGGTTGATTTCTACCTTCAATATATTATAATCTATTAGTACTTGGAGATTGGTGATTCCCAAACAGGCTCATGTGGAAAGATTTTGATGTAAAAAAAAAAATAACTTAAAATATAATAATAATAATAGTATTAGTAGTAGTAATAGGAGAAAATATGTGACAGAAGTAAATGTGCATTTAGTCTGCCTTTAATTATAATTTTACCTCATATTCAGAATAATTAAAAAAAGATACTGATGGGGCTGTGGAGGCTGGTAAAAACTGGTTATTAAAAAAAAAGATGAAAGAAAGAATAACACAGGATGCTCACACCAATTTGATTAGGCCACAGATACACTTGTAGTGGTTTGTTTCAGGCATAGTTGTATACAAACTGTACCAGGGGCGTAGATTACGCGGGGGACGCGGGGGACGTGTCCATAAAAGGCTAAACACACCAGAGTAAAAACTATGCTAGGTAAGATAGGTTATTAGCTTACTGATTGTTTTGCTGTGTGCCTGTAGTAAATCAAGCACATTACAGACGATTTATCATATTACACAAACGATGCATTGTTTTGGCACTGTTGCAGTTAATGCTAATTAATGTGTAACATTGACACTTCATTACCTGTTCAAAATAATCCATTAAACAAGCAGCGATTTGCGGAGCGTGCACTAATATTTCCAGCTCCATCCGCTTGCGCGTTGTTTGAAGGACACGCCCACAACAGGGGATCTAATGAATATTCAGTGCTCCGCCCGCGGGAGCAGTTTCTCACCGGAACCGAATAATAACAACACCGCTGGCGTCATCAGTCAGCGTCTGGCTCCTGAGGTGAGGTGAGGCAAGCAGTTCACGGCGCTTCGTTTAATTGTACGATTATAAAAACACCGTTTGTTAAAGCAGCATTTTACGGAGTCATTCTGTACCGTTTTCATCTGGTTCAGCGCTATTCGTGCATCTTTTCTGGCGTCTACTGAGTGAAATAAACATTCAGCCTAGCAGACAACAACAATGTGAGGAACGTTAATGCTAAATACATTTAAGACCTGTGATTGTGTGTGTGTTTGTATGTTCGTGTATTTAATTATTTGGAGCAACAATGGCATTATTTTTGAATATCACTTGATCAAAAGTCAAAGTACGATCTGTGAAGGGAGTTCGGTTCGTGTAACGGCTTGCAGTGTTTTGTTTAGTTCGCAGCAGCAAAATTAACCAGTTAAAAAAAATTTCTTCAAACTTAAATTTTCCGTTTTTTTTTTTTCAAATACATCACAAACAAACGGATAATTACTACATACAAAGATGACTTTGGCTAATTAGAATGAAAATACATATTTTCACATCTTGCACACACAATGAATCTATTATTTTCATCTTGTTCAAAAAGCTACAACTAGAAGAAAATTACTGCAATTCACCAAAAAGGCTTTTTCATATTCCAAAGATTGTAGTATGTACCTAGATATAAAACTGACTTACTACAGGTGAGAGTTTGCCAATATTTCCCTTACTGTATACAGTGTACAAATATTTTATGAAAAATGACTAATTTACCAATAGGGTTCTGTTTTAAATGTTCCAGTAGTATGTTCCTAGACATAAGACTGCCTTACTGCAGGTGTGATTTTGCCAATATCTAATAATAATAATATACTGTTTGTACAGTACACAAAACATTTTTTGAAAAAACAAAACAAAAAAAACTACAGTTATTCACCATTTTTCAAATGTTGCAGTATGTTTCTAGTGACCAGCCTGATTTACTACAGGTGCGGTTGTGGCAAGACTGACTTACTACAGGTGAGATTTTGCCAATACCTTCCTTCATAGTGTAGCGAATCAGCTCATGGGGAAATATGAATAATTAATCATAACTAGTTATAATTAATTATAAATATTTAGATCCGCTGTAGATATTTAGCTGACCTCTCAGGGTCAACTGTCTGTCAATTCTAAGAACGTTAATTTCCTGGTTAAGGGAAATAACTTTCTTACTGTACAATTCTACAAAGAGCTTGTAGCATAAATCTGCATGATTAAGTGACTCCAGTTATGAGCAAACAATGAACAACGTCAAGTGTGATACAAATAAGACTTTATTAACTACATAAACACTTAAACTAGTCCAACATACACATACACACACACACACACACACAATCAAATGAAAAATTGTGTGTTAGATTGGTCCAGACGCTACAATATATACACACAGTAAACAATAATTTTCATAAAAAATACTGTATGATCCCATGTTTTTTTTTTCATGGTGCAAAGGTTGTAGTATATTTGCAATTAGAAGACTGACTTATGACAAGTGAAATTTTGCTGAAACCTCCTTTACTGTACGTACAGTGCATAAATGTGACCAAGGACCACAAAACCAGTCATAATGGTCACAGATGTTTAGAAAAAAATACTGTAATTCACCAAAACGTTTTTTTTTTTTTCTTTCTTGTTAAAAGGGTTGTAGTACGTTCCTAGTGACCAGACTGACTTACTACAGGTGAGATCTCCTTTACTGTATGTACAGTACACACATATTTTTAGAAAAATGACAGTAATTTACCAATAGTTTTTGTTTCATGTTCCAAAGGTTGTAGTATGTTCCAAGATACAAGACTGACATACTACAGGTGAGATTTTGCCATTACCTCCATTCATATGGAGTACACAATTATTTAAAAAATTACTGTAAGTCCCATTTTTCAAAGATTCCAAAGGCTGTAGCATAAAATGCTTGTGTACTGTACGCACAGTAAAGGAGGTATTAGCAAAATCACACCTGTAGTAAGTCAGTCTTGGCACTAGGGCTACGTTTACACGACAGCGATGTAGTCAAAAATGGAAACGTTTTTCCCTTGCGTTTTTAAAAAGTTTCACATATACACGACATTTTCAAAACGATTCGCGTTTACACATATCCGCGAAAACTTCCAAAAACGCTGTATTACGTATGCCAGGCCAGTAGTTAACATGCTGTTTGTTTGTGCTTGCCTTTAAAATCGACACACACTGCGCATGTCTACATACCTAACACGTACTACGCACGTGCATGACGTCACCGTTTTCAAAGATTCACGTTTTGGGTGTTTATTATTGGCAAAATCGCACCTGTAGTGAATCATTAAAAATAAATACAAGTAGGGATGCTCATTTCGGTTAATTATCCTGACCGACAACCGCTGCTCGTTAACCGAACATTGACCGCTAACTGATAAAATTAGAATTAAATAAAAATAGAATCTGTAATGACACATAAAAATACAAACAAATATTTAATTTTAACGTGCAAACGGCAGCATACAGAGAAACAACAAAACCTGGATTCACACATCCTCAAATTATCACGCACCAGCAGTGCTTCTGAGAACAGAGAAAATCTGAATAAAATTATATAAATAAAGAAGAATAAAATAAATAGGCCTACACTAAATATGTATATAAATTAAATAATTATCTAATTAAGATGATAAAACTAAGACACAGACTGAATCCTTCAATGCGCTTTGAAGAACGGTACCGGCCTTGTTCTTCACGTCAGACATAAACATTTATAGCAGGCCTACCTCAGTGTATGTGTCTAGTTTTTTTTTATGCTGTACAGATAGACTGGAAGCACTGCCTGCTAACTGTTAGACCCACAGCAAAACACCATCACAAAAATCCTGTCAATTTGAGGTTCGGGACTTTTCATCCAGTGGTCATATGTTTCTATCCACAGCGTGCTTTTGCAGCGTTGAGCAACATAGCCAATCACAGACATATCTGTTGATTTCATTAACACAGTGGCCAATCAGAGGCGGTTAGGTTACAATCCTTTCACCCCCCAAAATTCCGGTGTTCCGACATTTTTGGATTCCTGACTGTTGTTTTCCATTCTTTTTTGATTCTTTTTTTTTAGATTTGAGGAACCTAATTTCACAATGACTGCAGGATATAAAGGTCGTAGAAAGTAGCCTTCTTATAATATGAAGCTTCATTTGTAAAAATTACGATACATTTCTGTAGCTCTGACTGATTTTAAATTGTAGTTTTGTCTGTATTGCCCATGAAATGAGTCATATCCCACAGCTCAGCAGTGGACATGCGTTTATTGCATGAATAAAACAAAGCATGAAGTGTCTAAAATACATGTGCACAGCTCAGCTGAATTATGTTTACTTTAACAGTATGCTTTGCACAAAATTAGCGAACTATACACTGAAACAAAATAACCAGAACATTAACAACAACACTGATATCAGAGCTCGTGGTTTATCTGTCAATCAGATGATGCGCTCTCGGCCACTGATCTGTGCTCTCGGCTAGGGCTGAACGATTTTGTTAAATAATCTAATTGCGATTTTTTTTTACCAATATTGCGATTGCGATTTAATATGCAATTATTTTTTAACGCTCTTTATGTTCTGTATTATTCATCAAAGACAAGCTATAAATCATTGTATAGTATGACCAACACACTATTAGATAGATTAAACATAAATGTTCTTTTCTGTAGGCCAGGCCTATATGTTACGATGAAATTAGGTGATGCATGAATTGATATGAATGACATTTTTATTTAACAACTACAATCACAGTATATTGACTGATTTGTTGAACATCCAACCTTGTAAGCATGTAATAATTATGACAACATAAAGCACTCACAAATAAGTCTGGTGTAAACATTAATATGAAGTCAGTAACAAATCACACAAACTAAAGTAGATTGCAGAAATATAAAAACAAATCTGTTGCTTTACCACACTACTTTAGGTAATTCAAAGTCACTGTAATAAACATATGTAAACATGTG
>NW_015554441.1:31350-35949 GCF_001515605.1 Sinocyclocheilus anshuiensis
TAAATGTTCTTTTCTGTAGGCCAGGCCTATATGTTACGATGAAATTAGGTGATGCATGAATTGATATGAATGACATTTTTATTTAACATCTACAATCACAGTATATTGACTGATTTGTTGAACTTCCAACCTTGTAAGGATGTAATAATTATGTTTAAATAAGCCTGGTGTAAACATTAATATGAAAGTCAGTAACAAATCACACAAACTAAAGTAGGTTGCAGAAATATAAAAACAAATCTGTTGCTTTACCACACTACTTTAGGTAATTCAAAGTCACTGTAATAAACATATGTAAACATGTGGACTGCACTTTTATCTCTTGCACTTGCACTGTCTGTTAACTTTAGACCAGTGGTTCTCAAACTTTTTTGGTCGTGCACCCCTTTAAACCTATAAAAAATCTGGCTCCTCCCCCCCTTTACCGAATCCCCATCCCACCTCAGAGTACCACATAATTTCACTAAACATTATGAAAAATTAATGCTTTTTTAATAAAAAAAAACCTACAGGGAAAAAAACACCTGCATCACTTGAAACATTGAAAAAATAGCATAGAGAGAATAACTGTTATTATTATTATTATTCTCTCTGTTATTTATTTATTCATTGTGGGTTTCATGCTGTCCGCTAAGGCATAGGACACACACAGGCTTTCCTCCTCACCAACGACATTAAACACTGTCTGTGCGACTTCATCTATGGCTTTTCTCTTCCCTTTCACAAACCAATCCATCTCCCGTTCTAAGTTATGTCCTTTGGCTGTTTACGGTTTTATTTATTTTCTTTTTCTGCTGATGGCCGGCGCTAGACTTGAAGCAGCGCTGCTTAGACCGATGGGTGTGTGTCATCAAAGTACTGCGAGAGCTATAAGAGAGCGGACGTCTCCTTGTGCTTTCTCTCGCCGTACTTTGATGTCATACACCGATCTGATCTTCAAGTCGAACACACCTCTTTACGCTCACGTGTCACGTGACCGAGTGTAATCGCAGCCTCTGCGATTGAAAAATCGCATTTTTTCATATCGCGATATTATCGCAATTGCAATGAATCGTTCAGCCCTACTCTCGGCTTTTTCTTTCAGAATTATCATTGGCTGATCGAAAGGTTAAAAATAGCATTTATTTAAGATGGAAATAAGATCAAGACCCTCGATCACGTCATGATCTATTCTGTCCTGCAGCGCTCAAAACTGTGGACAACATGAGACAGTTCCACCGTAAAATAACCTCTGAATCGTGTTTTTAAACTGGTTCATTAAAACGATCTATCCAAACAAACCTTTTTGTGGAGATGAATCAGACTTCACTATTAGCGAGCAGAAGGCAAATTAATGGGTGCTTCTCAAACGGAAGGCTGCATCCTTAAACTCAAGACGAGCTCAGACAGTAACGTTACCCACTTGTTTTCATTGTTTATTTTCGTGAATCGACGTTCAGCGACGTTTGATGACTTGGCAGCCGAGATATGCAGCCTTCCGTTTGAGAGGCACCCACAGATAAGCTTTGTTGAAGTGAAAAATGCTCTGAATGAGGAGTTAGTTCCCCTTGATGAGATCAGAACTTTGGAATGGACTCTCGATTCCCAATGCCTCGGAATCGATTCTTTCTGCAATCGATTCCCAGCCCTATTGTTCTGTTCAGTTCTGCTGAGTTCTACACGTTTGCGAACTCTCATTAAACCAAGTGTAGACATGACGGAAGAGATTAATTGCACAGTGTAAAGGTTCTTTTATTACTTATAAACTTTGTGAGATCGCGATGAACTGCAGTAAGATGAGTGACAGCTTTCCAGTGATTATAAGGGCAGCGCCCATTGCGCACTTTCAAGGCTATAATAATCCATTCAGAATTTGAATACATTCACTCATGGATTCACTCTCTGATAACCATTTATCCAATATTGCCACTTGCCACTGTGTTGCGTATTTTACATCAGTTAACTTAGTGAAGGTGAAGCAGGTGCTTGCTCAGCGAAATGTGTCTGTATAGCCACGGTGCACGTGTCGTGAGTAAACAAATAACTTATATATAACATAATTTTTTCTTTCACCATACAGCAAATGAAAAAACAAAACAAATAAATTTCACCTACAGTTCAGTGTTTTCAAAGTGGTTTACCAATAAATGCTGGAATGTTCCCATTAGCCTAAAAATGAAGAAGATAAAGTTGGTGAGAGAAAATTTAAAACATGGATGATCCAGAGCCCTGCGGAATAAAACAGGAAGATATTGAACAACAAATAGGTTGGTGCTTGTTCTTAATTCTTTAATATGGTTATAATACTTAAAGCTGCAAAAAATTTTTTTAAAAAATGTTCCAAAATCAATTATTGAGCAAGTACATAATATATAACCAATCAGTGTTAAAACTGTCTCCTTACCTTTGCCCAATTCACATCAGTATGCTTGTACACTGCAAAAAAAAAAAAAAAACATTTTTTTTCTTACCGAGTATTTTTGTCTTGTTTTCCAGTATAAACATCTAAACAAAAATATTGAATCAGGATGCATTTGCTTGACAAGTAAAATGACTTAAGACACAATGTCTTGTTTCCTAAAAAAAATATCCAAATTGTGTCAGTTTTTACTTAAAACAAGCAAAGATACACTGGGTACGGAAAGTATTCAGACCCCCTTAAATTTTTCACTCTTTGTTATATTGCAGCCATTTGCTAAAATCTAAAACTGTCTCCTTACCTTTGCCCAATTCACATCAGTATGCTTGTACACTGCAAAAAAAAAAAGAAAACATTTTTTTTCTTACCGAGTATTTTTGTCTTGTTTTCCAGTATAAACATCTAAAAAAAATATTGAATCAGGATGCATTTGCTTGACAAGTAAAATGACTTAAGACACAATGTCTTGTTTCCTAAAAAAAAATATCCAAATTGTGTCAGTTTTTGCTTAAAACAAGCAAAGATATATGCCAATAGGGTAAGAAAAATAACCTTGTTTAGCCTTAGCCTTGAATTAAGATTATTTTTCTTACCCCATTGGCAGATATTTTTGCTTGTTTTAAGCAAAAACTAACAAAAGTTGAAAGATTTTTTAGGAAACAAGACATTATGTCTTAAGTCATTTTACTTGTCAAGTAAATGTATCCTGATTCAAGAATTTTCAGATATTTATACTAGGGCTGGACGATTAATCAAAAAGAAATTGAAACCGAAATTCAGAATTTCTAACCGATGTAATTTTCCCATGTTGGTTGTTTCGTTTTTTAAATCCTATTACAGGGTGTCCGCGAGGTCTTAAAAAGTATTAAAAGTTGATAAATCAATTTAGAGAAAATTAAGGCCCTTAATAAGTATTAAAAAGTCTTAAATGCCATTTTCCAAAGTATTACATTTTATATCATCTTTTCATTATGTATATTTGTCCGAATAGTGGGGTTCTGTGTAGTTTATTTATGGAATCCCGCAAGATTTGACGTCATCTGTTACGGCGCTCACTGACTGACTGCGCCGCTGCTGCATGATAGCGCGGGGCTTGTTGATCCCGCTCTCGCTAAACTTCTGACCATTACCGCACGCTCCCATCCGCTCCTGCGATTTTTGTGTGCGCTCCCGCAAACATTCTAATATTGTATATTATTTTCGCGCATCAGGGCGCCGCTATCAATATGTGGCGTATTTAAACCCCTTTTGAACGAGCGCTCGCAGTTCACTTTCACTTTCGATTTCGCGATCGCGCACGCAGTGTGTAAAGGGAGCACATCTTACGATAAAAGATATTTGTCAGTGAGCTAATTGCGCTACTTTGGGCTGTTTTTTTTTACTGGCATGGGCTTGCAATGCACAATTAAAATGATGTAATAGTTGTGATCATTTTTTTACCTTCCATGATCATTCAGACATGATCAGGTGCAGTACTGACACTCTGTCAAGTCTGCATCAAATCAAATCTAAATCTTTTACAGGTAAACTGTCTGATCAGTCAGATGTTTGTCATGAGAAGTGTTCCACAAAACAGCTATGGTTTGCAGACATAAGAGTTGATGTGGCAAATGCATCTTTTGAATATACTGTGTGAACTCATTGCCCCGTTAGCTCAGAGAGCTTTATTTTCCCTCCTCAATAAGTTTTGTCAGTTGTTTTGTTTATTGGTCTAATTCTTGTTTCTTGGGTTGCATTGGTTAGTCTCGAGGTTAATTCTCTTGTGCTTCGTTCGCCACTTCTGAATTATGTTGTATTGATAAGGAGTTATCAGAAAGTAAGTCTGTTTAGCTGTGCTATCTTACAATCAATATGTAGTAAATGTAAGTTAACGTGTCGCCGATGTAACCGGTTAAAACTTGGAGTGGCGATGAGGTCTTAAAATGTATGGAAAGAGTCTTAAAAAAGGTCTTAAAAGGTATTAAATTTACTTAAAAACCATTGACCGTTGTGCTCTCGTGTTTTGCAGTGTCTGCAGCGTCTGGGGCGCGTTAAAAGAATTTAAACTTTTACACTCAGCGCCGCTCATCAATTTCAGTTCCAAAAGTTCCAAAACAATCAGAAGGCGGGGAAAGCATTGTGAGCTTTTGTTTACAGTAGCAGGTTGACATAACACAACGGAGTAAGAATTCTGTGCTTTTTTTTTTTTTTTAAACAATTCC
>NW_015554441.1:39764-40294 GCF_001515605.1 Sinocyclocheilus anshuiensis
TGGTCTAATTCTTGTTTCTTGGGTTGCATTGGTTAGTCACTCAATTATTTCTCTTGTGCTTCGTTCCCCCCTTCTGAATTATGTTGCATTGATAAGGAGTTATCACAAAGTAAGACTGTTTAGTTGTGCTATCTTACAAACAGTATATAGTAAATGTAAGTTAAAGTGTCGCTGATGTAACCGGTAACCGGAGTGGCGATGAGGTCTTAAAATGTATGGAAAGAGTCTTAAAAAAGGACTTAAAAGGTATTAAATTTAACTCCTTGATTCCTGTACATACCCTGTATTAATACTTTCCCCTTAAAAACCATTGACCGTTGTGCTCTCGTGTTTTGCAGCGTCTGGCACGTGAGTGGCGCGTTAAAAGAATTTAAACTTTTACACTCAGCGCCGCTCATCAATTTCAGTTCCAAAACAGTGGATCAATCAGAAGGCGGGGAAAGTGTTATGAGCTTTTGTTTACAGTAGCAGGTTGACATAACACAACGGAGTAAGAATTCTGTGCTTTTTTTTTTTTTTTAAACAATTCC
>NW_015554441.1:40613-40850 GCF_001515605.1 Sinocyclocheilus anshuiensis
AGGATATGAAGCCAGGACAAGATCAATGAGATGGTGCCATGCTCTTTATCTTAAACAGCAGTGTTCTATTTGCATACATTCATTATTTAAAACATTTGTTTACAGGAGATGCTGGTTATTATTTTACATAATTTATATTAGGGCTGCATGATAATGGAAAAAAACTGACATTGTGATATTTTGTTTTTCTGTGATATATATTGCGATATGAAAAAAAAAATCACCAGATGACTTGAA
>NW_015554441.1:40976-49276 GCF_001515605.1 Sinocyclocheilus anshuiensis
TGTTTTCAGGCTGTTTTCCCAATTAATTTAAAATGTTTTTGGCACCGAAAATGTTTTGAATTTGTACATGTGGACGACACATCCAAAGTATCTAGAGCTAGGTGGTTGCTCTTGTATTTTGTGCTGTCATATTTTCATAATTCAGTCACTATAAAATAAAAATACCCAAATACCAAAAATCCGCTTTGTGGTGCTTCTGAAGCTTTATTTTCCAATTTTTTTCCCAAGCATTTTCAGAATTTTCACTGGCCCCACCACAAAAAGAATAATAAAAAAACTGTAATAAACAAAATCATAAAAAATCTAATTACAAGCAATAGTACAAATAAATGCAACAGAACAAAGATACAAATTAAATAAACAGTGCTTTATATTTTTCAGGTAATTCTAACAGTATTCAGGTACAGAAATTGAATAATCAAATGTAAAATAACACTGCGTAGTCTTCACTGTATAAATTAAATCTAGTAAATCTGTTATAAAGCTACAAAAGTGATTTTTCTCTGTATTTTGTTGTTTAGTTAACATTCATGACACAGAAAGCCTCAGGAACATTAAACTGCTGTATACAGTTATACTATCCATTTTCTTTCTCAATTGTTTACCTTCACCTAAGCCATAAGCAACCGTGTTTACAAAGATACTTGCAGAGACATGCATTTTGACAATAGTTTTAGCGCGGGGTGGCGTGACATGACACTGTCGCGAAAACGATCAGGATAAATATATGATCAGTATACTAAACATCGCACATCCTGCAATGTGACTATCGCCAGTGGTGGGTAGAGTAGCCAAAAACTGTACTCCCGTAAAACTATAAGTACTTATATAAATTATTACTCAGGTAAAAGTAACAATCCTAATAATTACTTGAGTAAAAGTAAAAAAGTATCCAATGAAAAATCTACTCAAGTAGCGAGTTACTAGTTCCCTATCTGTCGGTCACTACGAGTTATGTCGAACAACATATAGGGTCTCACTTGGGAGGCCAATCATCTCAGAGTTTAAGAGAAAACGCCAATGAAAATTGGCTAGTAGATTTTGCATGCTGAGCCACTCCCCGTGCTTATGGGTATATAACGCGACAGCGCTCATCCACTCATTAGATTTTTGCTTCGGAGCCGAGTGGTTGTATGAAAAGCTGTTATACTCCACAAAGCCATTCATCTGCTGTGTGTCGGGAAGCTGTTCTGGTTGGCAGTATGGTGCGTTACAGCGGTGTCCCTGTTACAGCGATTCCCCTGGGCGCTTCAGCTAAAAGAGCAGTTTCCTCTAAAAGAGCAAACATAGATGAAACGGCATCTTGAAAAAGATGCGAATCGACCGTGTTCTTCTGGATGCGGTCGTTTACTGTCCTCTGTCAACGGCCACGATCTCTGTCTTCAGTGTCTGGGCTTGCAGCACGCTGAAGCGGCGTTCGTGGATGAGTCATGTGTTTTTTGTGGATGCATGTCCATGGCATCGCTGCGATTGCGTCTCTCCCTTCTCAAGGGGAGTGGAGCAGACTCGTCTGTCGCTACCCGTCACGGTTTCTCTGCCACGAGGAAAGGACCGGCGGCTAGCGCTCTGGGAGATTTGAGGGTTACAGTGAGAGCTTCTCCACCAGGACATGCCCCATGGACCTCTCACTCCTCCCCTCAGCGCATGTCCCGTGCGTCTGCCGGATGATTCTGCTGGGCCGTCTCGCGGCTGTCCCAGCATATCATTCGTTGGGCAGCCAGAGGATGAGATGTCGATTGCAGCATCGGGGGATGGGGTATCGGCCTCTGAGGATGAAGATTCTGCGGGGCTGCCCCCCTCGGGTGTTGTCGCCACTGCCGAATCGGACCCAGAGCTGTCGGCCATGCTTGCCCGGGCAGCCGTGAGCATCGGGTTGGAGGTGACTACACCGGCCAGCCCTGAGCACTCACGGCTGGATGATTGGTTTCTCAGCGCTGGAGCGCGGCTCACAACCGCGTTCTGCTCCAGATCCTTTCTTCCCGGAGGTGCATGAAGAGGTGACGAAGTCGTGGATGGCCCCTTTTATGGCCAGAAGCCGCTCGTCTCTCTCTTCCATCCTCACTACCCTCGATGGCGGGGCAGCTAGGGGGTACGTTGACATTCCCCAGGTGGAGAGAGCGGTTGCGGTACACCTGTGTCCGCAAAACGCAGGCACTTGGAGCAATCGTCTGTGTCTCCCGTCCAAAGCCTGTAAGCTGTCGGTGGCTCTCGCTGCCAAAGCTTATAGTGCTGCGGGCCAAGCTGCCTCTGCCCTGCATGCCATGGCTATCCTGCAGGTACACCAAGCCAAGGCTCTAAAACAAATGCACGAGGGTAGCACCGACCCGAGGTTGATGCAGGAGCTGCGCACGGCGACTGACTTCGCCCTCCGTGAAGGCGATGTCCACTCTGGTGGTCCAGGAGCGCCATCTCTGGCTCAACCTGGCTGAAATGAGTGATGTCGACAAAGTATGCTTTCTCGACGTTCCCATCTCCCAGGCTGGCCTGTTCGGCGACACTGTCGAGGACTTTGCCCAGCAGTTCTCGGCAGTACAGAAGCAGACTGAGGCCATCAAGCACATCCTGCCCCGACGTGATCCTCCAGCTGTCTCTGTTGTCTCTGTTCCGTCGTGGGCCGTGACTTAGCCTGCTCGTCGCCGTGGGCGCCCTGCTGCGTCCTCCACTCCATCTCCGCCCTGTGCTGAGACAAAGTCGAGGCCGGGGCGTCGAGCCCCACGCAGGAGAGCAGTTCCCCCCGTTAAGTGCCCAGCCGCTAAGTCCTCCAAGAAGACGACAAAGCGGCTCTGACACGGGCAACCTGGAGCTGTGGGAGACTGCTCTTCGGGAGATGGCGAGGTCAGCGCCGCTTCTTCCCCCGGAGGAGGGCCAGGTGGAGAATCCTTCGTTCCCTTTTCTTTTTTGTTTTTGCGGTGACCACATTCTCAAAGAAAGAGCAATTACCTTTTCCTCCGAGTTGCGAGGCTTGTGTGTCGACAGTGAGCGACGCACCGCTTCCTCACTCTCACCCACGACGCCCCCTATCGCCAGTGGCCAAGAGGTCGCGGTTCGGAGACGCAACGCCTCTCAATGCGTCTCTGGCCAGTCCCTCCGGGGACAGGGGGAGTTTTGCTGTGATGACTCAGAACACGATGCCTTCTGGCCAACTCCCCATTGCTGCACCACTGCAGGTACATCGACTGTCCCTTTGGTGCCACTCGATTCAGTTGAGCTAAAGTTCCTGTCTCTTAAGACACCGCTCCTGATCGCGCTCACCTCCATCAACAGGGTCGGGGACCTCCTAGCATTTTCGGTAAGTGAAGAGTGCCTTGTGTTCGGGCCGGCCTACTCTCACATTGGCCTGAGAACCCGGCCTGGATACGTGCCCAAGGTTCCCACCACTCCCTTCCGAGATCAGGTGGTGAACCTGCAAGCGCTGCCCCCGGAGGAGGCAGATTCAGCCTTGGCATTGCTGTGTCCCGTAAGAGCATTACGCATATACGTGGACCACAACCAGAGCTTCAGAAGCTCTGAGCAGCTCCTTGTCTGCTTTGGAGGTCAGCAGAAAGGGAAGGATGTCTCCAAGCAGAGGTGGCCCATTGGATAGTGGAGGCCATCGCCTTGGCGTACCAATCCCAAGGCGAGCCGTGCCCCCTGTGGGTGAGATCCCACTCCACTCGGAGTATTGCCGCCTCTTGGGCGCTGGCGCACACGGCGCCTCTCTGGCAAACATCTGTCGAGCTGCGGGCTGGGCGACACCTAACACGTTTGCAAGGTTTTACAACCTTCGTGTAGAGCCGGTTTCTTCCCGTGTGTTGGGTAACAGGTAATTGGCGGGAAGATCTGGCTCGGTGTCACGCTTACTGCGCCATTCCCCCTCACACGGGGTTGAGCAAGTTTGGTGATTTCGGTGATTTTGACAGCATACCGGGGGAATTGGTCAGAACGCCGGCCACTCCGTGGATCACTATACCGTCCGGAAGAAGACGACGGCGGCGCAGAGAGAGGAGGCAAAAGAGGGGACGGCGTGCAGGTGTGCAGGCCAGACTCCGGAATGCTCCACATAGGCCTGCTCTACCAAGTGTTTTTCTCACGAATGCTTGTTCACTTGTTAACAAAATGGATGAGCTACGGCTGTGGCTTTTCACACAGAAACCTTTGAGACTGCTGCGTGCTGATTGTCTCTGAGACGTGGCTCAGCGCACTGGTTCCTGAAGAGACCGTGGAATTAACAAAGGATTCCGGTAAGAGCAGAGGCGGCGGATTCTGTATTTACATCAATAATGACTGGTGTACTAATCATGTTGGAATCGAGAACGTTTGCTCACCCGCACTGGAATATTTGTTGTTGAAATGCAGGCCGTTTTACCTGCCTCGGGAATTTTCAGTTGTTATCATCATGGCCGAATATATTCCACCTCAAGCAAATGCTAAGCAAGCACTGGCACTGCTGCATTCGGCCATCAGTAAACAGCAAGACTCTTATCCGGACGGTGTTTTTATTGTTGCAGGGGATTTTAACCAGGTTAATTTAAAGACTGTGTTCCAGAAATGTTATCAGCATGTTCATTGTCCTACTAGGGGTTCAAGTACCTTAGACTATGTATATACAAATGTCAAAGATTCATATAGAGTTTTTTCTAACTCACCATTGGGGCAATCTGATCACCTTTCACTGTTCTTAGTACCAGCATATAGACCTGTTGTCCATAGGAAGAAACCAGTAATTAAGACAAGTCAAAATAAGGCCTGAAGACAAGTCAAAATAAGGCCTGAAGAAGCTACTGCACAACTTCAGGACTGTTTTGAAAGGACTCAGTGGGAACTGTTTGCACAGCAGGCCACTTATGGCACAGAGGTGAATTTAGAGGAGTAAACCGAGACTGCTCTTTTACATTAATAGCTGTGTGGACAGTGTCACAGCACACAAGAACATAAAGATGTTTCCGAATCAGAGGCCATGGATGAATACAAAGGTACAGAATCTTTTGAGAGTACGGAATAAGGCTTTTAAATCTGGTGCCACTATAGCATATAAAGAGGCAAAATCACGATTGAAAAAGGGCATAAAAAAGGCCAAAGACATCTATAGACGAAGGGTAGAAAATCATTTCAACAGTGCTGATACTCGGAGTATGTGGCAAGGTATAAAGAGTATTACTGATTATAAGAGAAACTCTGTCTGTCCCAATGATGATGTAACACTGACTAACGAGCTTAACACCTTTTTTGCGCGATTTGAAGTGGACAACACCACAACAGATACAACAGTTACTGCAGCAGAGGATGAACAGGCACTTGCACTAAGTACGCATAAGGTACAGTGTGCATTGAGGAGGCTTAATCCACGGAAAGCTACAGGCCCAGATGGAATCTCAGGACGGGTACTTAAAGTATGTGCTGGAGAGTTAGCGGGGGTATTTACAAGCATCTTTAACCTGTCTTTATTGCAGACAAGAGTCCCCAAGTGCTTGAAATCAGCTATTATTGTTCCAGTACCAAAGAACACAAGCATTAGTACCTTGAATGACTATCGTCCAGTTGCATTAACTCCAGTAATAATGAAGTGCTTTGAAAGATTGATTCTCTCACACATTAAGACTATTCCTACCTCTCTGGACCCGTATCAGTTCGCATACAGGGCTAACAGATCTACAGAGGATGCCATCTCATTGACTGTTCACTCTGTCTTGTCCCATTTGGATAGACATGGCACATATGCGAGAATGTTATTTGTCGATTTTAGCTCTGCTTTTAATACTGTCATACCCAGCATGCTTATTCTTAAACTTCATGACTTAGGACTCAGTTCATTATTATGTAACTGAATCCTGAATTTCTTCTCAGAACGCCCTCAGGTGGTGAGACTGGGCACACAATTGTCTTCAACTATTACATTGAGCACTAGCATGCCGCAAGGATGTGTATTGTGTTCCATTCTTTATTCCCTCTTTACACATGATTGTGTTCCTGCATCTTCTGATAAAACATTGAGCACTGGCATGCCGCAAGGATGTGTACTGAGTACCATCCGTTATTCCCTTTTCACACATGATTGTGTTCCTTCATCTTCCGATAACATTATAGTTAAATTTGCGGATGACACAACAATGATTGGACTGATTACTAACAACAACGAATCAGCCTACAGAGGGGAGATAGAAATCTTGGTAAGCTGGTGCTCTAAGAACAATTTGACCCTGAATACAGAGAAGACTAAGGAGTTAATCGTCAGCTTTGGGAGAGCACAACAGCTGGAATATGCTCCACTGTTTATCAATGGGGACGGAGTGGAGAGTGTCCAGTTTCAAGTTTTTGGGCACATACATCTCAGAGGACATTACTTGGTCCACAAATCTCACGGCATTGGTAAAGAAAGCTCAGTTGTGGCATTTTCCTTGGACCCCATATGTCGTTCGACATAACTCCTAGTGACCGACAGATAGGGAACGTCTCGGTTACGTACCTGATGGAGGGAATGGAGACATTGTGTCCCCATGCCACAACCTTGAACCATTCGCTGTTGCCAGGACACTTTCTCGGCTCCTCAGCGTAAAACCTAATGAGTGGATGCACGCTGTCGCCTTATATACCCGTGAGCACGGGGAGTGGCTCAGCATGCAAAATCCACTAGCCAATTTTCATTGGCGTTTTCTCTTAAACTCAGAGATGATTGGCCTCCCAAGTGAGACCCCATATGTCGTTCGACATAACGTCTCCGTTCCCTCCATCAGGGAACGATGGTTACGTACGGGAATGACATCAGAACAAACTGAGACTCAATCCAGAAGAACTGTGGCAACGTCTCCCAAGATGCTTCAAGCTTCAAGATGATGATCAGATGATGATCAGATCAGATCTCTGTGTGGAGCGCTGACAAAAATCTAACTGGATTATTACAATTAATGGTAAAATGAATGTTTGGAAATGTAAACTGATATTTTCTTCTGACACACTACAGCAAAAGATAGAAATCTCTGACTTAAAACCATTTTTAGCTGCTGAAAATACTAGGGTGTTCTAATAATTTTGGCCACCACTGTATCCACTGTATTCAGCATCAGAAATTAACTGATTTCCACAGGGGCATTTCTTACTTGACTTGGGCAATTTTAGCAATTTTATAACTCATATAACAAATTAAAGGTTGAAGCTGCAATGTCATGCAATGGCAGTTTGTTGTTTATGCTGATGAGAGAATTTGCGAATGCAAATTCATCAGAATTCAGTCAATGAGTGCGCACAACTCTGAACACTGAACAACTCCAGAGTTCTCTGCGTTAACAATTCAAAACGCCTCTGACTGGATATCACATTCATAAGTTCAACAAAAACCAACTTGTGCGATTGGTTATAATGCTCAATGCTGCAAACCACACTCAAAAAGGATTCGATGCAATGTAGCTGATGAAGCAAATGTACTATAAATGAATTGCCACGATCAACACTTTTCATTCATTTCACTCTACACATTTCACTTGACAGTCAATGTAGCTTACCGCTACTCGGGCACAACTGCACATTTGCCGAGGGGTATGCAAGATCAGTGTTGGCGCCCCCCTGTATTCTAGTAGCCCCTAATACTAACTCCTGCAGAAAACTTTCTGTAAGTCAGTGATCAAAAGCCCATTCACTAGCTTATACAAACTCATCAGGAGTGAAAAAAAAGTGGAAAAAAGGGAGGGGGGGTGGGATGTGTCACATAACATCCCCTTTAACTCCTGATGGCGGACCCCAGACAGTAGAACTTTTAATTTTTAAATTTTTTTATTCATTTTTATTTTCAGACATGCAATATTGCTCACTTTTTAGTTAGGTAATTTATTTATTTATTTATTTATTTATTTATTTATTTATTTATTTATTTATTTATTTATTTATTTATTTATTTATTTATTTATTTATTTATTTATTTATTTATTTATTTATTTATTTATTTATTTATTTATTTATTTATTTATTTATTTATTTATTTATTTATTTATTTATTTATTTATTTATTTATTTATTTATTTATTTATTTATTTATTTATTTTATATATATATATATTTCTGTCAGGAGCACTATCGTCAAAGATGATTGACAATTAGCATACAGTTTGGATTGGCGTTATGGTTCTGTTCTAGGCAAGGACTCCCTCCGCATCCATGCAGCCTAGCATGGATGAGAGCAGGGAGAGCAGCGATAAACCCCCTAGGGTAAACAGAACAGAACCAACATAAATGTATTGCAGATATCGTTAAAGTTAAATAATGTTATGTACACATTTTAGAATTAGTCTGATTCAAAGGAGAATCAGAAGGCTGAATCCTGACTGACAGAG
>NW_015554441.1:50311-57567 GCF_001515605.1 Sinocyclocheilus anshuiensis
CATCCCTACTCTAAGGTAGGACCTGCCTCAGAGACCCATTTCATATGTAGTACTGCCCCCTGGGTCAGTCCATATTAGTATCTCCACATGTCACCTCCCTACGGGTAGGATGTGGTCTCCGTAGCGACCTTTTTCTTAAGGCTCGCTTCCCCATCGTTCTGCCAGTCTGAAAGAACAAATAGGAAAGATTTGAAGCAATCTTTAACAGAAGGTTGAAATCCCTTCCAAAAACTTTTTTGTGGATGGAACAGCAGTATGGCCTTCTCCAGCAGCGATGTACTCACAGTTGGTCCCCTTCGGTACCAAGGTCAGTGAAATTGCGCTGGGGCTTTGGGAAGGTTACGACCTTAGCGTAGCTTTTGTGACATGCTATGGCTTGTCAACAATTGTGGCGCCACAGGGTTGTGACGGTGTTCAGGTTGTGGCATTTTCCTTGGACCCCATATGTCGTTCGACATAACTCCTAGTGACCGACAGATAGGGAACGTCTCGGTTACGTACCTGATGGAGGGAATGGAGACATTGTGTCCCCATGCCACAACCTTGAACCATTCGCTGTTGCCAGGACACTTTCTCGGCTCCTCAGCGTAAAACCTAATGAGTGGATGCACGCTGTCGCCTTATATACCCGTGAGCACGGGGAGTGGCTCAGCATGCAAAATCCACTAGCCAATTTTCATTGGCGTTTTCTCTTAAACTCAGAGATGATTGGCCTCCCAAGTGAGACCCCATATGTCGTTCAACATAACGTCTCCATTCCCTCCATCAGGGAACGAGGGTTACGTACGTAACCGAGACGTTACTTTGGATCATCATCCAGTCTGTCTGGAATGACATGAAGAAACAGAACAAACTGAGACTCAATCCAGAAGAACTGTGGCAACGTCTCCCAAGATGCTTCAAGAAACCTGATGATGATCAGATGATGATCAGATCAGATCTCTGTGTGGAGCGCTGACAAAAATCTAACTGGATTATTACAATTAATGGTAAAATGAATGTTTGGAAATGTAAACTGATATTTTCTTCTGACACACTACAGCAAAAGATAGAAATCTCTGACTTAAAACCATTTTTAGCTGCTGAAAATACTAGGGTGTTCTAATAATTTTGGCCACCACTGTATTTATGTAAATCAGCATCAGAAATTAACTGATTTCCACAGGGGCATTTCTTACTTGACTTGGGCAATTTTATAACTACCTTAACTCATATAACAAATTAAAGGTTGAAGCTGCAATGTCATGCAATGGCAGTTTGTTGTTTATGCTGATGAGAGAATTTGCGAATGCAAATTCATCAGAATTCAGTCAATGAGTGCGCACAACTCTGAACACTGAACAACTCCAGAGTTCTCTGCGTTAACAATTCAAAACGCCTCTGACTGGATATCACATTCATAAGTTCAACAAAAACCAACTTGTGCGATTGGTTATAATGCTCAATGCTGCAAACCACACTCAAAAAGGATTCGATGCAATGTAGCTGATGAAGCAAATGTACTATAAATGAATTGCCACGATCAACACTTTTCATTCATTTCACTCTACACATTTCACTTGACAGTCAATGTAGCTTACCGCTACTCGGGCACAACTGCACATTTGCCGAGGGGTATGCAAGATCAGTGTTGGCGCCCCCCTGTATTCTAGTAGCCCCTAATACTAACTCCTGCAGAAAACTTTCTGTAAGTCAGTGATCAAAAGCCCATTCACTAGCTTATACAAACTCATCAGGAGTGAAAAAAAAGTGGAAAAAAGGGAGGGGGGGTGGGATGTGTCACATAACATCCCCTTTAACTCCTGATGGCGGACCCCAGACAGTAGAACTTTTAATTTTTAAATTTTTTTATTCATTTTTATTTTCAGACATGCAATATTGCTCACTTTTTAGTTAGGTAATTAATTTATTTATTTATTTATTTATTTATTTATTTATTTATTTATTTATTTATTTATTTATTTATTTATTTATTTATTTATTTATTTATTTATTTATTTATTTATTTATTTATTTATTTATTTATTTATTTATTTATTTATTTATTTATTTATTTATTTATTTATTTATTTATTTATTTATTTATTTATTTATTTATTTATTTATTTATTTATTTTATATATATATATATTTCTGTCAGGAGCACTATCGTCAAAGATGATTGACAATTAGCATACAGTTTGGATTGGCGTTATGGTTCTGTTCTAGGCAAGGACTCCCTCCGCATCCATGCAGCCTAGCATGGATGAGAGCAGGGAGAGCAGCGATAAACCCCCTAGGGTAAACAGAACAGAACCAACATAAATGTATTGCAGATATCGTTAAAGTTAAATAATGTTATGTACACATTTTAGAATTAGTCTGATTCAAAGGAGAATCAGAAGGCTGAATCAATGACAGCGTGTTGCCAGTGACAACAGATAAGTACCGCACATGAATGAACTAGCACAAGCATTTAACTGAAAACAACTCAATGAGCCCAAGCAACACAGATAGCCTTATCAACACGCATGTTGCAAATAACCTGAGAGCATTAAATGGAACTTAGCTTGTGAAGACATTCGAGAGAGTGAAACATAGCAGCTGTGAAGTGGCTGCTTGATCTCTTGATATCCTTCTTGGGGATGAAGTTCCCATCTGACTTGTTCGTGAGTCAGTCACATAACTTGTGGAGTTCATGACAATAATGTAAAGATGGTTTTGCCTGCCGAATTCGCCATTGAATTAGCTATCGAGCAATGCGAAACTGCTGATACTACTGCGGGACCTTATATATGAATACTTAGATAGGTGTCGTATTCCCATAGGTTGATGGGGATCAGCTGAGAGTCAGCTGATGCGAGCTTGACTTAACGTGACCTGCCAGAACTGACGCTATGCTAGATTATTATTTATTTTTGTATTTTTTCATTTGCCTCAAAGTTTTTCATATTTTTGCACATTTTTATATAAAATTAGAACACTGTAAGTAAATTTTACTTTAAAGAACATCTGCATTTTTTTCAGTTTTACTTGTAGAGATAATTAATGGAAAATCAGCCATACTAAGTTGAAGATTTGGCAGAAGACCTGGCAGAAAAACAAATAGGCCTACTATTAAAATGAATGTCATGATTCCCACTATGACTACTAAATGGCAGCAAAGGATCATTTATTGTCTTATTTACCATTTCCACTTTGTAATATAGTTTTTTTTTCTGTCAAACCTAAATCGAGCTCCGTACAAAGGAGAAAAAAAAAAGTTATCTTTTGAATCCCCATCTGCAATAATGTGGAAAAAGGCAGAAGTCAATAGCACATAAATGCCAGAATGTAAAATTAGTTATTTTATGCATTTAAATATAGTTTCATTTTCGTTCTTTACAAATTAACGAAAAATTTGCGCATATTTTCTAGTTAATTTAACTGCGCTGTGCTCACATTTGGCCTACTTGTGCATTAAATTATAAATAAAAAATTACATAGCCTATCATTTTGCACCCTATTGTGATCTTGAATTGCAGAATCTCAAAATTTGGAGCTTTAATCACAATTTTGGTAATTTCATGACTTAACTGACAATGTACAGTCATAGTTTCTTGTGCGGTTTATTTATGATGTATGATGAAGGAGCGTCCACCTCATATTCACATAGAGTTAAAGAGCGTGCGCCGTGAGCATGGTAAAACGTAAAACGTGACAGGAAAGTTTGTTTTACTGACATATAACAACATCTGATCAGACCCAGTTCACTGTTGTTCTACTGAAGCTCATTTGGCTCCTGTACCTTCTCTGCACTCGTTTGACTCGCACTCTGAGGGCAAGCTGAAGTAAGCATCTGAAAAGTCTCCCATTTGTTGTGGTCGTAAAAAAGATACGGCAGTTCCGCGTCTTCGTAAGTTTATAATAAACTCATTAAAATGTTAAAAATGTTAAAAAAAAAATGTTTCATTACATAATTAAGATAAAAATAAATAAGATTTTCACATAATGATTTTGGCAAAATGCCGCCCCCCTATGTGTGGCACCCCTATGCACTGCATATAATGCTTACCCTGTTTTTGCACCACTGCCACTACTACAACATTACTTGAATGAAATTGAATGTTTACCTGGGGAATCGTTCACAGACGGCACACACAGTATTCAACTGATAAAGATCCTCATTGCAGGCTGACAGTATACTTTGCAGATTTGGCTTCAATTGACTGTAGATCTTTGTTCTATGCGTTCTCAGATTACCCGGGATGAATGAGAAACCGCTTCAGACGATTCAGTACGTGCTGGGAACTTAACAAATCATTCAAAGTGATTCGCGAACCAATTCAGAGCGTTTTGCAGGCTTGTTTGTTCAAGAAATTGAACAGAATCGACTCAAAAGAGTGATTCATTCGTGAATGGGGCTGATAAAAGATAAAAGAGACAGCACATTTGGAATTAACTACGTGTTTGTTAACATGTATAGCATACAAATTGTAAAAAAAATAAAAAATAAAAAGTCATGAGAGGAACGCCGCCCACTGTAGCAAAGTAAAAGTAGGGTACAACGGGGCTAAAGTTGCCCCGGGGTAAAAGGCGGCTTTGATATTATTTTCCTCTAAACCACTTGATGGCACAAAAACATGGTGTAGCACTTTCCAAAACATCCGCTTTTCAAGATATGTAAATCAAATGCACAATCACAAACGTGTTTTTTTTTTCGTCTGTTTTTTTTTTTTTTAGCAATAGAGATACTCATAAACGAACTGATATTTGCCCTCTTAGGCAGTGGTGGAGCCAGGATGTTTTCATAGGGGTGGCCAGGAAGGGGCCAGCAACCAGTCTGTGGTGGCACAGAAATCTTCATTATTTCAATATAGAAATGTAGCCCATTTAACTATACTGGACTGTTTTAGTGCCTAAAACACAACTGAATACAATTCATTTGTATGTAATTGTAATTGAGAATTTGTGAAGTTATGAATTAGATCAGGTAATTGAGTGAATATGACCATTTTTGTATTATTTTTGTATTACCTCCAGGTATTTTAATAAAAGGGCTCACTCTAGCTTTATTGCTCAGTCAGCTTGGTTCTGGGTCTCAACAGCCCAAACGCTTGTTCTCCTTTACTGCATAGGCCCACTCATGGATGAGAAATGCAGATAGTTCAAAGTTTAGTCAACCTTCACTGAATTTTATATAATCAATGAACTCTGAAAAAAAAAAAACTGTTAATGTTTAACACTATTAGTTGTCAAAATGAATTAATTGCAACCGTTTTGTCAAACCTAAATCGAGCTCCGTACAAAGGAGAAAAAAAAAAGTTATCTTTTGAATCCCCATCTGCAATAATGTGGAAAAAGGCAGAAGTCAATAGCACATAAATGCCAGAATGTAAAATTAGTTATTTTATGCATTTAAATATAGTTTCATTTTCGTAATGTACAAATTAAAGAAAAAAGAGCATGTTTTCTAGTACAATTGCCCTGTGCTCACATTTAGCCTACTTGTGCATTAAATTACAAATAAAAAATTAACCCTATTGTGATCTCAAATCGCAGAATATTTCAGTACATGCATTTGAGAGATTTTCTTAAATGTGATGCATGTATACATGCACAGTTTTGGAGCTTTAATCACAATTTTGGTAATTTCATGACTTAACTGACAATGTACAGTCATAGTTTCTTGTGCGGTTTATTTATGATGAAGTGATATAGAGCGTCCACCTCATATTCACATAGAGTTAAAGAGCGTGCGCCGTGAGCATGGTAAAACGTCTGACAGGACAGGAAAGTTTGTTTTACTGACATATAACAACATCTGATCAGACCCAGTTCACTGTTGTTCTACTGAAGCTCATTTGGCTCCTGTACCTTTTCCGCGCTCGTTTGACTCGCGCCCTGAGGGCAAGCTGAAGTGTCCTGGTCACCATCCATCTTTATTATCTGATGAAGTGCAGTGTGAACATTCTGCTAAATTTCTCCTATTGTCATCTACAGAAGAAAGTCAGTCACACAGGTTCGGAATGACAACCGGCTGAGTAAATATAGTAATCATATCATTTTTGTCCATCCCTAAATCTACAGCCATATTGCACTGTTTATTTACACTAGATCTCAATCCCTGCTTGGTTCCTTTTCTTCCTTGTTTGCCATTATATCAATGTCAAGGCGAGTGTAAACCCAGTGGCAAAATTAGCTGCTCTTGCATGTTCACATCCACCCAACATAAGCTCATTTGGCTCCTGTACCTTCTCTGCACTCGTTTGACTCGCACTCTGAGGGCAAGCTGAAGTAAGCATCTGAAAAGTCTCCCATTTGTTGTGGTCGTAAAAAAGATACGGCAGTTCCGCGTCTTCGTAAGTTTATAATAAACTCATTAAAATGTTAAAAACCATTAGATAAAGCAACATTACTTGAATGAAATCGAATGTTTACCTGGGGAATCGTTCACAGACGGCAGACACAGTATTCAACTGATAAAGATCCTCATTGCAGGCTGACAGTATACTTTGCAGATTTGGCTTCAATTGACTGTAGATCTTTGTTCTATGCGTTCTCAGATTACCCGGGATGAATGAGAAACCGCTTCAGACGATTCAGTACGTGCTGGGAACTTAACAAATCATTCAAAGTGATTCGCGAACCAATTCAGAGCGTTTTGCAGGCTTGTTTGTTCAAGAAATTTAACAGAATCGACTCAAAAGAGTGATTCATTCGTGAATGGGGCTGATAAAAGATAAAAGAGACAGCACATTTGGAATTAACTACGTGTTTGTTAACATGTATAGCATACAAATTGTAAAAAAAATAAAAAATAAAAAGTCATGAGAGGAACGCCGCCCACTGTAGCAAAGTAAAAGTAGGGTACAACGGGGCTAAAGTTGCCCCGGGGTAAAAGGCGGCTTTGATATTATTTTCCTCTAAACCACTTGATGGCACAAAAACATGGTGTAGCACTTTCCAAAACATCCGCTTTTCAAGATAGACTTACAAATTTGTCTGATCCTTGACTCAATCTCGGGCAGCAGCGCAAAGTTGTTTCTGTGCTTACTTGATCTAATATTTTATGTTTTTTAAAATGTTGTAGATTTAAGTAGCAAATGAGAATCGCTAAAATTCTTGAATATATCTTGAGACAAAGGTCTTCTTAATGATTTTCAGATTTGTTTAAGATAATTAAAGCAATATGTTTTATATAACGAAAGAATATGTAATAACAGATGGGTGTGGGGGGAAGTCGTGGCCTAATGGTTAGAGAGTCGGACTTGTAACCCAAAGGTTGTGGGTTGTGG